>NW_015113201.1:504236-512402 GCF_001443285.1 Poecilia latipinna
GGATTGGGTGGAGGAGATCAAGTTTTTTTCAGATTTTCGTTTTCATATACTTGCAAAATCTAAAAAAAAAAAAAAAAAAAAAAAAGTAAAAATATATTTTTAATAAAAGTCACATACTGAAGCTTTAATAGAAACAAGTCAGCATCAGTCAACATCTGGGTAAGCACTCGGCTGGCTGTTTGTAGCCCAGTTTTAACTCACAGGCATGGACAGCTGAGTTGTGCCTCTGCAAATTACAACATCTTAGTGCATCACTTCCTAAAGGATTAGTTCTGACTCGTCCAAAATGTTGACGTACAGTTTAAGATGTGAGCAGAAGGCAGATTGCTATGCTGCCTTTTCCGCTGACTCAGGCTCTTACATCACCTACTTCATAGAGTTTCAAGAGGATGGGGATTTTTAAGTTCACATATCTCTTACAGCTTTTATTTGAAGAAAATCAGGAAGACATTTTCAAACAAAACAAGAAAAGTTCTCGTTATATCATGGTATCTCTCACATATGACCCAGATGTGGCTTAATGACATGCAAAGGTTTCTGTACATGGATAGCTGTAGCTACAGAGAGATGTCTGCTAGGTTTTTAAAGATGCTGTAAGAGGAAGCATAAAAGGTGTAGGAAGCTATTCCAAAGGAAAATTGATGTTTTCACATGTTTGCTGTTTACTCAGGCTGCTGCTTTTGAACAGGAAGCGATCCTTTGGCACACTGCAGGAAAAGTATTATGGCGAAGATGTTGTGTTTTATTATTTTGAGTTTTTAATCTGTTATAAAACACGCTGGATTTGGAAACGTTTGGCACCCTTTAGTCACAAATCTCAGTTAAGGTAAGGATCTACATTTGTAAGGAAAGACATGCGGAAAGTGTTGTTTACAAGTCGGCTAATCGCTGATATGAAATGTTGAAGACAGCTTTGGATGCCATCTAAACCCTCGGAGGTCTCTTCTTTCTGGGCTCCATCTGGCTCCACTGCTCAGAAGAAATGATTCCCACAACATTTTCAATCCAGTTTTTCCACATATTTTTATTAATCTTAATGCCAACTTCAATCTTAGCCATACAGAACAAATGCTGATGGTTTATCTGACTTCTTTAAAGGCCTTAGATGCCTGTTGTAGCAGCAACAGTGATTTTAAATAGTTGTATGTTTCTTTATTTGTTTGTTTTTTCCTTTATGACTATTTCTTAAGTCATGAAAAGGCTGATATCTCTTTTCATGTCAATTTTTGCAAATTGATAAATTTACAGTAAATTTTAAAACAGCACAAGTCCTGGGTTCAAATACCAGCACATGGTCTCTATGCATGAAGTTTCCATGTTTTCCCCATGCATCTCAGGGTTCTCTCTGGGTAATCCAGCTTCCTCCCTCAGTCCAAAAACACATTTGTAGGTTAGTTGGTCTTTCTAATCTGTCTTCAGGTGTGAGTGTGTGTGTTGGTTGTTGTTTGTCCTGTGTGTCTCTGTAGTTGCGTTGCTCTGTTGACCATAAAAAATGCGCAAATTGGAATGCTAAAAATAAATAAATTTGGAAAATTTAAACATGCCAATTTAGGGGAAAAAAAACCCTCCTGTTTTTCAATACAATGGTTTTGCAATAGGATGAGGTGGTTGTTAGGACGCATAAAAAATTGTATATTTTGTAAAACTGCAATGGAAATTTTTTTTTTTTGCATCACAGGAATCACATGATCAGCAACTGGATGTTACTACTGGTGGAAAAGACGAAGAAGACAACAGGAAGTGGTAGCAGGATCATAGCACCGAATGTTTTTTTTTAAATGATTTATCGTGTGAACAAACTTATTCATGTATGATTTTAATCGCATTTATTATTTCGGAATATCAGCAACGTTTTGCTCATATTCCTAATGGAGACACAGCTGCTGTCTGAGCAAAACACAACAACAGCAGCATATTCAGGTAAAGACCTCACTGATATACAACGTTTGGTTGTAACCAGACACTTAGATGAGGCAGAGAGTGAGTCGTCGTTTCAGAGTGAAGGGGTCGACTAGGAGAAGCAGGTGTTTTGAAGGGAGCAACATCTGGAAAAGGATCCTGGGGCGGACACGGAACCACAGGAGGTGGATCCCTGCCAGGCTTCCCCCTGTGCTTGATGTCACAGAGTGTTTCATTAGTCTCAGTGTTCACTGCTGCAACAGCTGACAGAGACCGAGGCCAACTACTAAAGCTCTAAATAAGAAGAAAAAAAAAAACTGGATGTGGTTTATTTATGTGAAGGCATGCCTTCTTGTAAAGTCTACACAGATTGAACATTTTAACCTTGCATCATAACCAAATTACAGTCACGATACAGTAAACTACAATATACAACAAATAAACAGGAAAAACTAGGGGAGAGGTCAGAAACCCTTTCAACCCAAAGAACAATTTTTGCTCTCAGCTTGGCTAAACTACATTTGTTTAGAACCACAAAAGCTACATAAAAAAACACTTCTTCTTCCAGTATCTACAATAGATAATTTATTTAGATTTTTTGATTGAATATTTTTGGGAGGTTTAACATTAAAAAAAAATATCAACCTTTTAGATAAAAGGAATGATGACATTTTCTTCAGCATTTTTGGAAAACGATGCCTAAAAAACATGATTTTACAATCAGAAGACAAGAGAATTACTTTATAAATAAGAATATTATTAGTAGCTGCATTTCCACTGACCATATGATTAGAAATAATTTCTCAATGGAAACATCAATGTCCAAACAACTTGATTTTTGATTTAAAAAAAAAAAGTTTTGGTGAGGTATCAAAATTGGTTTATTCGTAGAACTGCAATGGAAACAATTTTTTCGGATCACATGATCAACAACTGGATGTTACCACTGGCGCAAACCATAGAAGAAGACCACAGGAAGTAGTTGGAGGATGATGGCATCTCATGTTTTTTTAATGACTTATTGCATGAACAAATCTATGTGACTTCAACTGTGTTTTTTATTTAATGGAAACACCACAAGTGCAAAATTGTGTTTGTTCAACATTAGCAGAACATTGACAGTCTTGCGCCCATCTGTAATGGAAATGCAGCCAGTATCATTCTTTGTGGAAATGTTATACATGTAGGGGGTCAAATACAAAAAATGTAACACATCTCTGACAAAAGCCTCAAGGACTCTAAAGTTAGATCTACACCCTTACATGTTAAACTCTGTTATCTCATTTGCAGGCCTTTGTGTTTCAAATGGGAAAGAACAAAGTGAATGGTGGGGTCTTGGTCAGCAGCCTCCTTCCTGAGGTTCTGTTAGTGGAACGCACACAGAGGAGAACACGCTCAGCAACACACGGAGCATTGTGTAGGGTCTGACTCAGCAGAGGGAGCTTCAGATGCTTCAGCTGCAGATGTCTGTCAACAACCCAACACGGCTGGAGGCAACAGCTCAGAAAGCATGAAGACCAGTGGAACGACTAGGATGCTTTGTAGATAAGGAACTTTTCAAATCAAAATCATTGCTCTTCTGGAAGAGGCAGATCGTTTGCAAAATTTTCAAATATCAACCTGAAGATGTTTGTTATTGAACCTTTAATTCTACATGTTGTAGAAAATAATGAGAGAATAATAAGAT
The DNA here is from genome assembly GCF_001443285.1 of Poecilia latipinna. NCBI lineage: Eukaryota > Metazoa > Chordata > Actinopteri > Cyprinodontiformes > Poeciliidae > Poecilia > Poecilia latipinna. The sequence goes on from NW_015113201.1 coordinate 507,823, forward strand.
CTAATTATTCCCACTATCACAATCACTTCGATTGGAATTTTTTATTTTTTTTTGGAACTAGTCACTAATAATCATCATATAAAATCCAACTACTAAGAATGTGAAGTTCTGAAGGTAATTGAGAATGAATAGTCCGAGTAGCATTTTGATCAATTCAGTTTGATCAAAGTGTCTATGTCTCTCAAAGACAGGTCAACCGTGCGTTTTCACATCTAATTTTAATTTCTGAATATCTAACTTACTTCTGAGGGAAAGGATAAAAAAGAAGAATCTTAAATGGAGGAAAGCTTCTGAGGTCCAACCCAGTTAGCAGAAGGGGTAAAGTTAGGGAAAACAGCCCTAATCATATGTCAATAAAAATATAAGACATTTGCAAAGACAAGGACAAGACAAGAAAAGTTACAGTTTGATTAGGTAATATTTATTTTCCTATGAATAACTGAAGAGGATGTCCTTAGTTCCACTGAACATATAAACAAATGTGTAGGCATATCACTGAACCATGAGAAACCACTGTTCCTCAAACACAGCTAGGGAAGGCATTTCCATAACCATGACTCTACTTTGCATATGACTGTAAAAAGAAAAAAAAACCTCAATAGACATTTTGTGTGACAAATTAAAGACAGAAAAAGACAAACAAGATGGTATCAGCAACAAATAAGCTGCATTTTTTCAAATGTCTTGCCAGATGGTTTTTTTGTCTTTGCTCCTGTGACATTTGAATAAACGAATCGGTAAAATGTAATTGTTAAAGCGTGTTTAAGAATACTTTTTTTTTCTGTTTGTCAAAGTTAGTGAACCTAAACATCCTGCTTCTAAAGAACTCCATCTTCCTCCGTTTCTCCTGACTGGGCCTTTGCTACAGTCAGTCCTGATTAAAGGACAAGTAAAAGCCTCAAGGACTCTAAAGTTAGATCTACACCCTTACATCTGCTTCTTGGTTGAACAGCCTGCAGTTAGTAGCTTGCAAAAGTATTCTTAGTAGTTAAACGTCTTCATATATTGTCATGTTACATCCACAAACGTTATGTTATTGGATATGGTAACACATTAACCAGAGAAACAGGCAAGGTGATAACTCTGGAGGAGCTGCAGAAAATGTGTTACCAGGACAACCAGCAGTCATGCACTCCACAGATCTGGCCTTTATGGATGAGTGACCTTAACTATTGTTAAAAGGAAACCAGAAGAAGTCTTCTTTAAAGTTTCAAACAAGGGAACAAAAACACCAAACGCTCCGGTCAGCAGGACCAGAACAGAACTTTTTGGCTTAAGTGGAAAATGTGTGTTGAAAAACCTAACACACCATAAACACTGTGAAACACAGTGGTGGCAGTATCATGCTTTTAGATTGTGTTCCGTAAGCAGAGACAGTGAAGCTGGTCAGAGTTGACAAGAACATGGATGGGGTTTATTTTTAGGTTTAAAAAACAACAAAAATGTATGACGTCTTCAAAGAGTACAGATTAATGAATTATGGATTAATATTTGTGGAAAATTATGTAAAAGCGTAGTGAAAAGAAAAACAGCATGTTTTAGCAAACACAAAACCAAAAAGTATTATTACATAAGGATATCTAAATATCCATATGTAGTTGGATATTCCATTTCATAACCATTTTTGCCAAAGTTATGAAGAACGTTGTGAACCACTGGTTTATGTGTTTGAGCCTAGTCAAATCCAAACCTAAAATGAACTGAGAACCTGTGACCCTAAGTTTGAGCTGTACTAGACTTGCAACTGATATTGCGAAGAAAGATGGTTTAAGATATCAAATTTTTGTGTAAAATTAAAAAGCCATGTTCTTTTCTTTCCTCTTCACAGCAGTGAACACTTCGTGATGGTCAGTCACATTAAATCTACATAAAAACGTTCAACTTTGAGGTTTCAGATAAAAAATAATTCTGCTTCTTGATTGAAAAGCATGCAGCAGAGGTGAAAAAGTCTGACATGTCCTTTGTAAGCTAGTGTAACAACTAACTTCAGAAGAGCAAGTGCCACACTCAGCAGACCAACCAGACTCAGTAAAAGTGAATGTCAGTTTGAAGTATCTGACCTGTGAACACTGCGACGTTTGAGCTGGGAACAGAAACAGCTGCTGAGCTTAGAGCTCACCTCTACAGGTGCTGGAGGTTGTGACGTGATGTCCCTGTCAGCACGGCTCACTTCTTCCACTGAGGAACGCCTCTGATGGCTGATCCTGCCTGAGTCATCCTCACCTCAGCTGGAGAGAACAGACAGAACATGTCTGACTTATGTTTTCTACATTTGTCATACAGCTTCCAGCTTCTTCCTTCACCACATCAGGCTTCCGCATCAGAACATAAAGAAACGTTTGTTCGGACTCTTGTAAGTAGCGCGTTGTGGTTTAATCAGAGAACGAGATGAGTTTTAGATACTTAGGCAGGGTCATATTAAATTTTAATAACTCCATTAGGGCTCATTGGCAAGAAATGGAAGAAAGTGAATCAACAAAACTTCAGGAATTAGTCTGAGGTTTTTTAAAATAAATGTCATATTTTCACCATGTTATTCATTTGTAAATGCCAGTTTTAAACTAAATACTTGATTAGTAGGTTGAATAGTTAGCTTAATTTGGCTAGTATAGAGCTAAGTTTTTAGTTTGAAGCTAAATAGTTAGCGTTAGCTTGCTTGCCAACTAGCTATGGAGCTACATAGTTAGCTCATTAACTAAAGAAACACCTAAACGTAAGATCCAGATTTTTCAGTGTAGGGTACAGCAAAATGAGGAAAAGCTAAATAACTCATTATCCCAGGAAGAATAAACCTTGACCAAAGCTGTACAATCTGGCAACGATGTGTGAGTCAGTTTGACCAGGAGTGTCAAACTCCAGTCCTCAAGGGCCACATGTCCTGCAGTTTTTAGATGTGCCACAGGTAGAAAACGCTGGAATGAAATGGCTTAATTACCTCCTTCTTGTGTCAAGTTCTCCAGCGCCTTGCTAGTGACCTAATTATTATTTTCAGGTGTGGCGCAGCAGAGGTACATCTAAGAGTTGCAGGGCAGTGGCCCCCCAGGATTGGAGCTTGACACCTGTGTCTTAGACGGAGAAACTTTGAGCTGTGTGTGAGTGAGGGAGTAGTGTCACATTTGAAGCCCGACATACAGAAATCAGCAAAACAAGATCCATCCTCTGTAAACTGAGAGTCAAATTTAGATTTAGATATTTCTAGGTGTTAGATAAAATTACAAAGAATAAAATCAAATCAGGACTGTCTCACTCTCCCTTCTTCATAGAAGCAGCATTTGAATGAAGGTGCTTCCACAAAACTGTTCATTATCATGTAGACAAGAAATATCTGCGTTATGGATTCGGATTTACGCAGTGTAAAAACCACACCACCTGTAGGTGTCTAGTGGTAACGCATGTGTGTAAAAGTTTTACCAGAGCCGAGAGACCAATGAGACGAATATCTTCTTCTTAGTTAAATCCGTTTTTGACCCACTTTCAGTATTTAGTATCTTCTGCAACAAGGTTACATATTTTTATTCATTTATTTTTTGTAACAGTTTTGTTTTTCAGTTTGCTAATACCAGGAAGTTTTGGAGTGATTTATTACGGTCTCACGTTTTACATCACAAAGTCCTGGCATTGTAATAGTGCATTGTGTGTGTGTGTTTTTTTTTAAATTGTGTAAATATTTCTTTCTTTCTTCTTGTTTTTTTTCTGTGCTCTTCTTTTGTCCTCTTGTTAATTTTAATCTTCTGACTCTATTCTCACTGTGTAACCTGCATGCTTTCCTTGGATTTTCATTTTATTTGCTTTTTTACATTTAGTTTTAGTTACCTTCCTTTGTCACTTTGGGACTTTTGTTCCTCCCAGTAATTGCATAACATTTGTATTCAAGTTTTTCATTTCTGACTCAGCATTGCAATCGTTCATCTTTAATCTGCAGATAAAAAAAAATGTTATGCTTCTGTTTTCTAAATTTAAAGTCATACTTTGCTTGCATATATAAAAAAGACATCCACTCTCAAGCAACATAGAACATTTACAAATTTTGAACTTTGGAGGTCTTTTGAGAACTTTGTTAAAATGAGAGTATTTGTTCAAACGTGGTCGTTTGTTCGTTCAAGGTGTGCTTCTCACATAATGCCACTAGAGGGCGGTGCTGCGCTGTAAGAGCAGAAATTACACTTCCATAGACTGAATCTAAATTGTGAAGCCAGTTTTTAGCTTAAGGGTCATGATGGCTGGACATCCTCCTGCTGGATTCACATGATTCACATGATTCCATCCACATGGTAAGTACTCCAAGTCGCCTCACACTACCACAATGTTAAGCTGTCAACATGATGGTCTGCTTCTGAAATGCTGTTGGCTTTAGGTCAGATGTGACAGTCAAACACATTCCTTAAGGTCTTGAGGATCTTCAAGTCAAGTTTTGACAAATGTGAGACGGACCTTCATGTTTCTTTTCAGTCAGCAATGGTTTTGGAATTGGAACTGCAGTAATGTGTGTCTTCCAGGCATATATCGCCATTTTACAGCACAATCATGTTTCCTTCAGCAGTTATACAAATGCTATATATATATATATATATATATATATA
>NW_015113201.1:515757-526632 GCF_001443285.1 Poecilia latipinna
GGGGCAGTCACCCCCAAACTGGAGCAGTGGCTCAAACAGATCCCAGGAACAACATCAGACATCTCAGTCCAGAAATGTGCAGTTCTAGGCACAGCCAAGATACTGCGCAGAACCCTCAAGCTCCCAGGCCTCTGGTAGAGGACCCGAGCTCAGAGGATGAAAGAGACCACCCATGGAGGGTGAGAGGGGAATTTTTATATATATATATATATTTGTCTTTAAAATATGACTTAAAAGAAATTTGACTTCATAATTTAACTGCTTGAAATTGGGCCTCTGTCTCTTTAAAAACTCAGAAAATAATTACCAGCGTTTTACCAGCGTTTGGCTCTTTTAGATACGGTCCATGAATGAAATTTGTAAAATTTTTTGAAGCTCAAATAGAAATTTGATTCTATAGACCAAAATAGACTGTCATGCTGCTTAGTGTTTATTAAACCTGGTTAGTCCATTGGCCAGACTGTTCTTTTGTCCATTTCAGGGTCTCAAAGTCTATTTATGTCTCTAGTTAATATTTTGGTATGATAGCCCTTCCAAAATGGTAGCTGAGTCATAGTTATCAGCTCATGAAGTTAACAATCCCTTTGGACAAATTCTGTTTTTCGAGACTGGTGCATGTCCGGTTTAGGCTCATGGTATGGGCATTGTCAAAGGCCTATAATATACACTGCTCAAAAAAATAAAAGGAACACTCAAATAACACATCCTAGATCTGAATGAATGAAATATTCTCATTTAATACTTTGTTCTGTACAAAGTCGAATGTGCTGACAACAAAATCACACAAAAATCATCAATGGAAATCAAATTTATTAACCAATGGAGGCCTGGATTTGGAGCCACACACAAAATTAAAGTGAAATGTTCCCTTTATTTTTTTGTGCAGTATAGTTTTTGGTATCCTCTTAAAGAGGACACGCTTGGCTGTCATTTAAAGGAGGCTTTGAGTCTCTCTAGTGACCAACACAGGGGTCACTAGAGCTCATTAAACCAAAAATAATGCACATTTTTCTACACCTTTTCACCAAACTAGATAAATTTCTTTTATCCTTGTGGTATCCAGGGAGATTGGCGGCTCAAGAATTAAGAGTCAGTTGGTAATTGATTCATTTATTTAATTCAAATTCAGATTTACATTAGTAATTCCAAAGGGAAATAAGCTACAGTAAATTTAATATCGTGCACATATTTATGGTTTATTTTTTTTACTCATCCATCCAAACAAACTATTTTTTGTGCGTAAGAAGGGAGAACTTTAACTTGAACCGAGGCAAACCTGTCCGACTCTGTGGAGAGGGTTTCAATCTTTTTCTAGTTATTTCCTAGCGACAGTATTGTGTTTTTCCAGTTCCTCATCTTCTAGAAATGTCTGACTTATTCATGGAGTTGTTTTTATACTTGACTTTATTTCTAGTGGTTTTTTTTTTCTTTTTTTTAATTATTTTTAATGGCTTTCTGTTTGTAAAGCTCGTAAAATTGATTGACTAAACGAATGAGAATTTGTGGATTCTTTTTTTCACCCACTGCTTACTTGCCATCCTGTCTGGTATTTCCTCAGACCAGGAAATACCAGATAGAATTTGAGGTTTTCTTTGCCAAATCTCTCTGGACTTTTGAGTTTTTGCGTTACTTTCTCCACAACGTTTATGTTTGGACGTGTTTTTCCATAATTAAAGACTCTTAGGAACTGCCTGCCCAGACTTTTTCCAAGTACACACAGTGAAACGTGTTTTGGGATAAAAGCTGGAATGCGAGCCTTAACTTAATTAATACCGTTGTCACTGAAAGGCATTTCCGAGGAACCTGGAATATCAAAGGGAGAAAAAAAAAAAAAAACTTTGAAAATGATGAACGACCTTTTGAGGTGACTTCATTTCATTCCTGACATGTTCGTGTCAGGAAGTGGATCATCAGATGCTGCTTTTTCCCTCAGGCTGAATAATCATGCGATTAGCTTTAGCGTAAATCAACCTGAGTACAGTTAACTGCCTTCAGGTCTCATGAGCATTGCTCAACACATTTATTTGTTTCTCTTGTATCCATGGGAACATAATGCCAAGTTGGGGGGAGGGGGAATAAACAAACAAAACAAAAGCTTTTGTATTGCATCCTGAAACCTGTGTGAGGATTTTGACCTCAGACTCAGACCCTGCAGCGTAGAGGGCACCGCAGCTGGAAGTCATTTTTCAGTGGCTCCAGATTTGCTTGAAGCAGCTTCGTGTCTGTGTGCTGCCCAGCAGAAGAAAAAAAAAAAAAAAAAAAACAGTTACCAACTTTCCTGCATGAATCATTATACAATTAGATTTGCTATGACTCAATATCACAAGTAAAAGAGAACAAAAAAGCCACTGTTACGTCCTTGCTTTCTTAAAGGGGCAGGCGTTAGCTCCAGCCATCTGTGTGATGAAAGAGCGAATAACGACAACAAGCTATTGCACAATGGATTATATTAAATTTTATTTGTCCTTTTATGTGATAATGTACATAAAAGGAAGCAAGAAAGAAAAACTATTTTTTACAAAGAAAAAAAACAATAACATATCACCTTCAGAACTTAAAAGCTCACTTTTTAAGAAACAAATGGGTGCAGAGATACTATCAAATCCCGTGAAAAGACAGCAGGTGAGATAAAGGTGGCAGACGTTTAAAGCGAGCTTTTTGCATCTTGATGAGACAGAACTCCAGCCCCGATACCGGCCCGGTTTTACCCCGTCCGGTCCACCCAGAGCAGAGGGTGAAAACAGAGCCAAGGCTACACCAACAAGTCCATGTGATGCATCCAGACGAGCACTTTCTGCCTCACATTGTCTTAATTCCAATGCATTAACCTGTGGAAGCAGCGCAGGGTTTCACACCAGCTCAATACAGCACATTCCAAGGTCAAATTCCAGTGCCGAAAAAAAGAAAGAAAAGGCAAAAACGCTGCAAAAACTCAAAATATTAACAAGTGTTTTGGGTCTAGTTTTCACTGCAATTGTACACTTGAGACAAAACTAACTTACAAGCAACTTTTCAGCAAAATATCAGAGATGGTTTAAAGTAAATGACTCTGTAATGTTGATGAAAAATTGGCAGATTATTTCACTTATAAGACATTTTTCTCATGCCAGTGGATCAAGTACTTATTCATCAATATTAAGGATCTATTATATATTGCTGAAAAGTTACTTGTGTAGTTTCTTATTTTTTATGACAGCACTTTTGAGCCACTGTAGATAAATGACAAAAAAAGAGAGTAAATTTCCTTCAAAAAACCTGACTTTTGGAAACTTTTGGAATTTGAAAAGTTGGAAATGTTTGACTTTTCAAACTCATAAAAAATGTTTTTTTTTTCTTTCTCAGAAACCTTCTGAGATTTATCTCAAACTTTTTCTAGACTCAGAAATTGATGTTCTGGTGAAAATTTACTCATTTTCTTTTTGCTACAATAACCCTAATATGCCATGGTATATTTCAAGAGTACTAAGATATTAATAAGATTTTTTGTGTTTTTGCAGTGAAGGGGATCTTAATACTTTCCCAGAGATTAGTGCACTGGAATATAAGGCTATTGTTTTTTTTTTTGTGCTTTTATTTATTTATTTTTTTACATAACCACACATATGGCACATGTAGCAAATTAAAACAATTTAACATAACACTTAAAAAACCCTCAAAGCTCTTCATGTTCAAAAGCACTCTGGATTTGTAAATAGTGTGAACAATAAAGGGTAGAAATTTCTCTAAAAACATGTGAAAGAAAAAAACAAAAGGCACATAATCAGAATATCCTGTCGCACACACATATCTGTGGCTATGAAGGCACTGGTGGTGAAATCTGTGGTGCAGAGAGGGGATGTGGTGTAGGACAAGGTGGTGGTTTGGTGGTATTTGGGGATGGGGGGGGGGGTTGAGGGTGCTTACAGGAGACGGCTTTCTGCACGTTGAGGCAGCATGGTGGGCGTGGCGGACGGCGAGGAAACACAGGTGAGTGCAAGCAAGACGGGCGGGTTCAGAGTATCAGACTGCTGAAGAGAAGGAGGAGGGATGGTTGGTGAATGAGGATGTTTTTTGGGGGGGGTTTAGGGGGTTATGGAAAGGCAGCAGGTTGTTGTTGTGCCACTCTGAGCGAGCGGGAGTAGCGCGTTTGCTGAGTCAGACAGAATCCAGCAGTGCTTGCCCTTTGTCTCCGATTTGACCCCAGCGACCCCCCCTTAGCCCTAGTTTTGAGTCTGACCATCCCGCTCCGGACTACCGGGGCCCCAAAAACAGAAAACATGAACAACAGCAGCAGACCCTGACCTCCTCATCTTAACATGGATTACACATGGAACGACTCTAATGAGAGGATACGATGCTTTGTCGACTGTTTGCTTGAAAAAAGAAACAGCACTTAAAAAAAATAACACACACATACATACACACACACACACACACACATACACACGCACACAAAACCTAAACCTCAAGAAAAACCCAGAAGAATTAACCTTTGAATTTTTTGGGTGCCCACCTGGTTGGCTAAGCCGCCATGGAGAGAAAAAACAGAGAAGTCAGAAAGGCCGGGCCAGGTGTTGGGTGACCTCGCCTCTTCCCCTCCAAACATCCCTCAACCTCTTATTTTCCAGAGGTCTACTTTTTTTTCCCATTCCCTAACTTTTCTCTCCATCTCACTTTTTCCTCCCTCCTGTGATTTGCAATGAATCCTCCTTTTTCCTCGTGTTTCTCGTGCATTTACACCTCCTTTGTCGTGCGGAGCCGGATGTTGCTGAAGCACTTGCCCATGGCCTCAAACAGCGGGTCGCAGAAGGTGTGGACAAAGATGGAGTAGACGCGGCTGATGCAGTGGGTCTCGATAAGGTAGCTCTTTACGCACGGCACCACGGCCCAGATGTGGACAAAGGAAAGGATGGCGAAGAAGATTCCCCAGATCAGCGCCAGGGGAATGCCGACCAGCGCTGTCAGCAACCGGTAGCACCAGTACTTGGTGACGGTGAAGGTGGTGAAGCTAGCTTTCCACACGCCGTCAAAGCTGTAGGTTCCCGCAGGCTCCGCGATGATGTCCTCGAAGTCCACCTGAAGACAAGGAGAGCAGAAAGACGTTGGCAAACACTGGATTGATTTATTAAAGGTTCTGACAGGTACTCAGGTACTGAAGCTAGAATCTGTGTGAGGTCTTTTTGCTGGTCAGAACAAACTATTCAAATATGCTCGATATGAGAATGCTTACCAGACACTAGCCAAACTGCATTTAGTTAAATTTAACAAGGCATAATAGGTCAAAATGAAGGTAGTGAAGGTAATGGTGATTAAAAAAAAGTTACATCACAATATTTGACCTCGTTTTGTTGTGACTTCCAAATCGCAGAAAAAAGCTGACTTGGTGCACAATTCTTAGTAGTTAGCATAAATGTTAATAAGTGTCGTTTTAGTCACAAAGTTACATTTGTTCCTGTAGAAAATTATATGTTTTTACCCATTCAAACCAAACCTTAAAAGAATTATAGCTGTAAGCTATTGTGCTGGCAGGAATGAATGACATGGTGGGAATGTTTAAGTTCTGAGAGGCTAATTCCAGAAACTCCAAACAGAAACAAAAAATTAAAAGCTGTTTTTGAGGGGAGAGTGTACCCAGTAGAATAATCACCTACTGGAGTACAAACGGCAGATAAAATCTTACTGATAACGGTAATAGTAATAGTAATCTGGATGAACTGTTTCCATGGAAACCATGCAATCTTATTGAAGTGATCATTATATCAGCGTCTTAATTACGTTTTATGCAATAATCTAACCTGCTTGTCCAAAAAGTAGGATGTTTGTAAAAAGTTACACTGCAGTTAGTTGGCACTGCAGTTGGTTCAGAGAAGGTGAAACCGATTCAATTAGGGTGTGATGCGGTGCTAACATTCCTGCTAATTGCTAATTTCCACATATTGAGCTGGTTTGTCTGCTTTCCTCCATCTTGAAACAGAAATAACTCCACAGGAGAGACAACCCCACGTCTTGCTACAGCCTGAGAAGAAGGTAGCAGCCTGCTTGCTAAGGCGCTATGAAAGAAACTGTTAGCTTGGTGACCAGCTTGGTGACCAGGTTTCTTTTCTTAAGGACTAGCTTGTCAAAGAATGTTTGCATCTGTTCCTCATTGTTTTACTCCCATTGAAAGAAAAATAATTACACATATTTATATGGTAGAAATATGTTGTTTGCTAATCTACTAGTTACAAATTTACCGAGTTATCAGTGAAGGACACTGAAAATAAGTATTTATGTAAATTTACGTGGGTTAAAATGACTTTTAGCTAGATGTCGCTATCAAAATCTGTCCCCAAATGGATCCAAGTCATTCAAGACTGAACATCTGCTGATAAAGAGTCCCAGTGTCATGCCACATTAAAGTTACAATAAGTGTTTTGATATGACTCATTGATAACTTGACTTGTTACACATTTCATTGAAGTTCCAATTAGATTTTTGGAAAGAGACGACATACAAACAACAGGAATGAGAAGTTGAGGATTTTTTCCCCCTTACATTTGTAATATTTAGAAATAGAAATTAATCTAACCAAGATAACCAGGCTGTGAGAAGAATGTATGTAAATATCCCTACTTCTGGAATAACAATATGTGGTCATATAAAATGAAAACTTTAAAATTAAATTCAGAAGCAGACTGAACACGACATCTGTCACGTTATAAGGATTTTAATTTTAAGCTTTTATATTATAACATAAGCTGTAAAAAACAAAACATTTACCAGGAATGTATGTTGGTTTTAAATCTGAGCCCTTTCCATACATTTGTGTGAATTGGCCCTTCACATCCCGATCCTCAAACCCTTAGAAGCAGCACAGCCAGCTGCTGTAATCGTTATCACTTGTCAATCCTCTTCTGCCATTGAGTAATAGGTTTCACAAGAGCAGCGATATGGAGCAAATAAAACCACCAGACAGGCTTGATAGACTGAACTCATTATTCCAGCATAAATCAGGTGCCTCGGTTCTTGTGAAAGTGTCAGTTCTGCTGAATTGCAGGGTGGGATTCCTGACGAGATTTATATCTCTCTGTGCTGTGGCTGGTATGCAGTCCAACATCTGCCCAACCCAAAATACTCGTTTCTGCACACACACACACACACACACACACACACACACACACGCAAACACAACTCACAGTCTCTGGCATCTGCTCTGTTGTCTCCAGATCAGCTTCAGGTTATGTCTCCAAAGACTCCTGAGCAGTAATTGACTGGACAAACAGCAGAGAGAAGGAGACATTCCAGCTGTGTCAGTGTGACACCGATCCTTTTATCACCTGCCATGAATGAGAAGCAGAGGAACAGCTTTCTGCTGACTGCCTCGGCCTTAAAACAGGAGGCCCCCTGCTGGAGCTCCACACCTGACCCGAGCTGTTTAAGGAGAAAAAAATAAAATAAAATAAAGACACCGTCGTCGCGGTTGTTCTCCCTCCATCTCTGCCTCTCTTCCTCCTCGCTGGCTTCTGACTCCATGTTTATTTTCCAGCTCCATGGAGACTGGGTTTTGTCAAACAGAGCGGCCGACACGCCAAGGGCTAATGGGTGAAATATCAATAAGTCATCAGGATAATCTCCCAGTGTCATGTTGACAGAAAAGTGAAGTGTTTCATTTTTCTAACTGATCCACCTGTTTAAAGCTGGGATACCTGCTTATGCAACCTGACTGTAGAGGTTAAGAAAAGGCATGTCCTGGTGCAGACGGATGATTTTAAATCATTGGATAAGAGCAAAGTGGCCAGCCAGCCTTCAGCTGCAATCATAAAAGTAAAAATGATTTAGACAATGCTAAATCTTATATGCTTGCTAGTATTGGGATATGTTTTAGGAGTTTGGGAGCAGATGACTGAGTTAATGTTACAGCTCTATGGAATATGAACTTATAGTTAGCCTTTAAAACACAACCTTAAATCTGCATGTACTCATTATACTGTAAATACCTACAGATTATGCAAAAATGTTGTGTGGTGGAAACTTAGCAGTTGTTTTGGTGACTTCTGATGTCTTTTAGATGTATGTGAACATTGATGACATTGATGAAACCATAGTTTACTGCTATTTTTTTTTTTTTTGTAGTTTTACTTTGGCACAAAATAAACTCTTTATAACCAAAGAATGCAAGCTCTTTTAGGAATGGTATCAATTATTTAAGAGAACTTTAAACTCAATAATGCTTGTATTTTTTCTTTTTCTTTTTCTGAATTTCAACCAAACAAGCGTCTACTTGTCATCATTAAATTGCCCTCTTTTTGGAATTGATCATGCTGGAAACTAAAAAACAACAACAAAAAAACCTTTTAGGACATCCTTTAGCTCCGTTATCCAGAAACATGTAGATTTTCCCTAAAAGGTGAGCACAGGGTGACTGTTGTGCTGAGAGTCAGTGGCTGAACATGGAAGCAGTTCAGCTTCAAACAGTGCGGTAAAAAAGTCTACAGATTTGCTGTGTTTGGTTTTTGTTTAGCACATTTTATAATCATTGTGATAGTTACAAAAATAATCAAAGATAACCTGAGCAAATAGAAAAATCAGTTTTTAAATTAGGATTAAATTTATTATGGGAGAAGAAGCTATCTGAACCAAACTGACAAACCTGACATTATTTTATATGTGTGAAAAAGTAAAGGCAACTAAACCTCTGAGGCTGATTCAGCCACCCGTGGCATAATCATAGATGGAATCATAATTCTGGGATTTATCCAATGTAAATCATTTTGGTCATCCTAACTTATTTCTGTGTGGAGTGTGCAGGTTCTTCTGAACATGCCAGACTTTTCCACCATCACTCCTGTTCCTTAACATGCCTGTTAGCTGCACCGGAGATTCTGAATGCCCTTCAGTGGGAGTATTTTGTCACTTTTTGACCCTGCAGTGGACTGGTAACACTTCCAGAATGTGGGCTGCCTCTTGTCAACCACATGCTGTGAAAAAAAAACAAACAAAAAAAAACTTGCAGGTTTTCCATGAACATTTGCTTCCGTGCCTCAAATGGACGTCTGGCTCAGGGTGAAGCCCTTCACCCTGAGCGGCTGCTTCAGCTGCAGCAACACGGAAATGGCCACAAAGCCAGACCGTCCACCATTTAATTTTTCCAATGTGGAGCGACTCTGCGCCAGTTTCCACTACTGTGTTTGAGACTAAATGAGAGGCTTTCTGCAGAGAGGCACAAACACGACTGCTAAGTGGAGGCGCTTCATCAGCTGTTGCTGTTTACAAAGAATCATGGAGAAAATGGCACATCCACAGTCAGTCAATCAGTCAGTCAGTCAGTCGGTTGGTTGATCGGTCGGTCTGTCAGTCAATCAGCTGTACAACAGTTAAATGTGTGTCTTTACAAGATAACAAAAGAATATATATCATAGCAGGGCTGAAACGATTAATCTGATTAATTGGGATGAATTGGTTATTGAAATAATCATCAACTAATTTAGTAATCGATTAATCGTTAACAGGAGTACAGCAGTAATTGGGACAAAACTGTACAAAAATTATACACATCATGCATCTAAGATGAAAAACCTTCTTTGTAAAAATGTTTTATCTTCACCTGGTTCAAAATCTGTAATAAAATCCATTAAGCACCTTTTGCTGTCCAATTATTAATAACAACAATAATCAGCAGATCAGCCCTCCTCTGTATTGATTATTGATGCAGAAAGGCCTGAACTTTTCACATGCTGATGTTAGCAGTACTGTTTAGCTGCAGATGCATCTTTTCCTAACAAATGACCACTAAAGCAATGCTGTTATTGCATTTTAGGAAAAAAAAAATATTTATAAAAAAAATAGACTGAATTTACTTATTTGCATTTTTAATGTATTTCTAATATTGTATGAAAAAAAGCAATAAGTGGTTAAATGAAAAATCAGCAAAATGTGCAATCTTCCCCTCCGATTGATCAACTAATGGATAAAATAATTTATTACTAAAATGATCATTAGCAGCCCAATACTAGAGCATTTATTGTTTAGTGAAATGTGGAGAGGAAACACGTTTCACCTCCAGCTTAAAGCAGCATGACGTCTTCAGTGGGTTCGTTCCAGATGTGGGGAAAATTTCAGAGACAAAGGATTAAAGAGATTCTTCAAAAGGAGCTGGTGTCTGTGGAAGCGCCGCGGTCCAGTGGGAGGTTTGATATGAAACAACGGAGTCTGATGGTCAGCATGTGACCTGTGGGCAGAGTAACTGTATTATTGAGTAAACAGAGCCAAGTGCTTAGCAGAGCTCTATGTAGAGGCAGCTGGCCAGGCTTGAGTGGACAAAGTGTGTCCTGGAGGAGACGGCCACAGGGTGCTGCACTCAGTCGCCAGGGAGAAATAAATATTTGTTTAGAGGCACCAATTAGAACCACCGCCTATGGAGATGAACTATTTTGGCTGAGTTTTTTCACATAATTTTGCAAACTTAGCTGGTTTAGAACTAATGTGTCCATGCTTTTTAATGTTCAAAACATATTCCCAGGGCTTGTTGAGGTGTGCATGTAGAATCAGCCACGCCTTGTAAACATTTTCATACAGCATTTCATACTACATTTTCATTTTACACATTTTCTCATGTTCCTCCAGTGTATTTTATTCAGATTTTATGTGATAATGCAACAGACAGCTCATTTTATAGAACTGCGGAATGAAAGGAAAACGATTTCTGGTTTTAACTGAATTTAATTTAGGCATGCGGTTTGCATTTGTATTCTAGCCTTTTCACTCTCATACCCCTAAATAAAATTTTGAACAAAGTTTTCTTACGGGTTGTGTAACTAGACCTCCACAGTATAATGCTTCCAGAAGCAGGTTTTACACTGACTGGTCTGGTATCAATGTGCATCCACTAAGGTGGGCGGATTGATCCAAAATATAGAT
>NW_015113201.1:530448-537740 GCF_001443285.1 Poecilia latipinna
CCATTCTAAGGTAAAAACCCAGTGCATACAGTGTTCATTTTTTTTGTTTGTTTGTTTTTTCATCAAGACGGCTTCCCGCGCCCCCCCTGCAATGACACGGCACCCCCCCTAGGGGGCGCGCCCCACAGTTTGGGAACCTCTGATATAGATAATATCGATATCAAGTCAGTATCAGTATTAGTATCAGATTGATTCTTTGGTTTCAGATTTTCAAATTTGGCTCTAGATTCGAATAAAACAGTTCAAAGGAAAAACAACAACAACATATTGGTATTTGTATCATAGCGGCGATACTGGCACTATATTTATCTGGTATCGGATCGATAGTAAAATATGCAGCATTGTCTAGTATTCACCCATGTCTAGTTTAATCTCGGTACAAATCCATTTACTTTCGCCAATAAACAGCATCATCAACACCAGGGAACACAACAGGAATTCACCAGAAGCTATAAAGGGAGACAGCAAACGTGTGTAAGAAAATCCAGCTACATGCAAACATTTCACTGGCAGAAAACCAACACTGCACATCACCCTGAATGCATCATCCTCATGGTGGAACATGAGGATGGAAGCATCATGCTGCGGGGATCTGCACAGGTCGATTCTACTTTGTGATTAGGTTGCTTCTAAAGGCAATTGGTTGGATTTTATTTACAGTGGATCTAACCCGAGTGTGGGAAGCATAACCCCGCCCCCTGACAAATTTTGAAAAATGCCCCCAAAGTGGGCGGAGCCAAGTGAGAGCAGAGGAGTCCCCTTCCATTCTGTGTCCACATCGCAGATAAATCACACATTTGCAAAGTTGGGTAACACTATTGACCAACACTCGCCTGTTGCCATGGCAACTTAGGAGTCAGAGTTGGTTGCAGCGATACACCAAGCCGTATCTCTGCAACCAAATTCAACTGCCTAAGAACCGCTCAGCTGAAGGAGGTCAGCACTGAGATGGTTTGAGGCAAAATATTGCAGAACGAAACAAATTTACATAAAAATATCAAAACTCTTTCAGAAACATAATAATATAATCCTAAAGAACTTGTTCAGACAGTTTGTCAGCAAACATTTTTGATTTGGGGCTTAGTTACTGTTACGGTTAAAGTTAACAGGGTCAAGGGGACTGAATACCAATGCATGCCACACTTTTCAGATTTGGAAAATTGTGTATCATTTTGATTAACTGATTGATTGACTGATTTATTGACTGATTGATAGCTTTGTGTTGGTTTATCACCATGAAAGCTGAACTGCTGCTAAGGTGACAAAATGTGGAAAAGTTCAAACACTATGTTTCGAACTTCTAACAAATCTAACTGAAATCCTCGTCTCGACCTCCATCACCGCGTTAGAAGACGGCAGCCATGTTGGATTTGAAAGAGTCACTTTCCCGTTCTGTTCGACTTTAAATCTGAAGCGCAGTTTTCCAAACTGGCTGTTGTCACAATGCATCGTGAGCTGAGCAGAGATCCATAAAACTTTTTTAAACTTTCACCTTTTCATCCTGACTAAACACCCAGATGCCTTCGAAAGCAAAACAGAGAAGTTTAACAGAGCAGCATAAATAACCTTCTGACTCATTTCAGTTCGACCTCTGAGTCTCTGAAGCTCCAGCGTCTCACAGCTCCCTCTTAAAAAGTTTTCTCCAGTGGATGCGCTCCACTCCACAGATCCTAAGCCCCTCCTGCTTGCTATAAAAAGACCCACAGCTTCTCTAGAGGAAAAGAAAGAGGAGAGGGGTGGGCCGGGGGGGTTCTCTGTTTTAAAGTGCATATGAGGCTAAGCTGTTTGATGTGGCCAGGTGATTGAGGCAAGCTGCTGCCGTGCCCGCCAGAGAACAATGTGTGATTTCCACAAATCAGAATGCTGCAAGGTGTGCTGCTCAGATCATCTCTCTCTCTTCATCTCTCTCTCTCTCTCTCTGTGTGTGTGTGTGTGTGTGTGTGTGTGTGTGTGTGTGTGTGTGTGTGTGTGTGTGTGTGTGTGGTATAATGGAAGGGATTCCCTGGTTCTGTGTTTTCCTCCAAACGTATCCTAGCGCCGCTTCATGACCTCACAGCACTTCAGAGCAGCTGTTTAAAACCCAGGAACGACTCAACTTCTTTTCCAACAATTTCTGTAGATATGACTTGGATTTTGTCTTTTTTTTTTTTTACAGCAGATGCATTCAAATCACAAGCTGACTTGCTGAAACGATTGGGGCAGTGTGTGTGTGTGTGTGTGTGTGTGTGTGTGTGTGTGTGTGTGTGTGTGCAATCATAAAGCTGCTTTCTATTTCCAGACTGGAGGGAGAGTCTGACTCACTGTCACAATGGAGGGGAGCTGAGAGGGAAGAGAGGGGAGGGGAGGGCGGAAGGAGAGAGCGCTGGAAGAAGAGAAGAAAGAAGAGGAGAGAAGGAGGAAAAGAACTGCATTTTTTTTCTTTTTGGTTTTATAAGCAGCGCCATACAGAAAGCTACTGTTTCCGTTCTCATAAAGGCCAAACGGGACTTTTTCAAAAAAGCACATTTCATGTCCGTGAGTCACATGGGAGAAATGTCGCCAGCAAACTGAAATTTACGACATCTCGTATAAAAAAAACTAAATAAAAAAACAGCTTTTGACATGTGATGAGGCCACACAGTGGAAGCCTTTGAACGTGAAAGCCGAACACTAATCAATTGGAAACGTTTTCTTTCAGCTTATCAGTTTAATAAAAGCTTCTCTGTCAAGATGGTTTTTTTTATTATATATATATAAGGCTTTTACAAGAGCAGAGAATCTCATGAGGTTGTTACCAGCCGGGAGCGATTATGTAAAAGATGATAGAACCCTGCCAACAAAGAAAAAAGAAAAAGCCAGCAGATATGAGCTGGTGTGGCTCAGGTGCCAGCATGCAGGCAGAGCCGATCCAGAAACTGTTTCATATTTATTTATGGCTGTTAACTCTTTACATAACTTTGATTAAAGATGCCACAATTTCACTTTTTCATAATTATGATGTTGCTTTTACAAAAAAAGATAACAATTATACCCTGTACTGGTAAACAACATCACATCTCTATGATAATATTGATAATAATGGTATTTACGACATATTTGTTTGACAGTTAGTGTATTTTCCAACTTGAACACTGGAAAAACACCAAATCTTAGCAAGTATTTTCATCTTGTTTTCAATGAAATGTTATTATGCTTGGAATAAGACAAAACAAACTTAGAAGTAACTTTTCAGTAAGATATAAGTGCTTGTTTTAAATCAATAATTCTTTAATATTCATTAAAAAAAAATACTAATTCCACTGGCAGATTATTTTACTGATGGGAAAAATGTCTTATTATAAATGTAATAATCTGCCAGTGGAACTTTTCATCAATATTAAAGAATTACTGACTTATAATGAGCTCCTATATCTTGCTGAAAAGTTAGTTTTGTCTTATTCCAAGTATACTTACATATTTGCACTAGAATCTAGAGATACTTGGTATGGTTTGGTGCTTTTGCAGTGTAAATATTTCCAACTAAACCAACATATCTAGTTTTAAGCAGGGGAACCTTTTCTGTTGCCTGCTTTCAGCCAGCTGACCAGCAGTGCCCAGGAGGAGGTTGGGGATTTAACTTCCTTTTAAAGTTATTTTATGGCGTTTCTGATGGCGACTTGCACATATATTAAAAAAAACAACAAAAAACAAAATCATAAATCTCACCATATAAACGTTGATAGAATGCAGGCATTAATCACAATTAAGGTAAACTGAGATATTAAAACAGCACATTTAGATTTTCAATTTGTTTTAGGCGTTGTCTACAGGTGGACATTTATCATTTATTGTGAACTTTCTTATCGTGATAAGAATTTTGATTTATCGCTGTCATGGTAAATGTCAGTTATTAATGACAAATAAAAAACAAGACTGGCGGCGACCGGAAATAAGGTTTTTTTCTATTTTCTCTGCTGTTTGCCTCAAGAGAGCATTTTTAAATATCAGTTCACTCAGAAATATGATTAAATCCAGTTACTGTGTGCAGTTCAGTGATACAAATTTAGCTTTTTAAGTAAGTGATGTCTTGAAGGAGCCTATTTCAAATGTTTTTTTCAACAACAGTATTTGTGTTTGTGAGTCACGCTGTCGCTGTCATACAGTCGTAAACTTTTTAATAAATAGGTTTTTTTTCCAACTTTGATCTGTATCATTATCACCATATTACCACAAAATATCACAATAAAATTCTAAGTCCATATCGCCCAGCCCCAGCGTCGTCATAGCAACTAAATAATCCTCAAGGAACTGTGTGCCACCTCATCACTGGACAGCCTTTCCAGAAACTTTGTGGAGGCGCCCCTGTGTAGGAGTGACGAGGGATCCCTCCCCAACACACACCCACGCACACACACTCACACGCACACACACCAACCAGCTATTTGGGTGTTTCCCTGTTTTATCAAGGTGCAGTTCAAGCATTTCAAAGACCCGACCTCAGCTGTTCCACGTGGAGAGCTCCCTGACCTCACTGTGATGTAAAACGCTGCACCCAGCGCCGGGGCGAGGAGCGGGGAGGGGAGAGGAGAGAGAGGGGGCGCACTCACAGGCGCGTCAGGTGGTTCCCAGCGCGCCGCTCCTCTTTAAACCAAATAAACTCCCGGTGTTTGTGCGGCTGTTTCAAGGCTGCTCCTCCTATGGAAAGAATTCCGTTCCCCCACTAAATAGAAAAGGCGTAAAGGCGCAGCAGCAGCAAATTGTGGGAAACGTGTGTTCCAACAACAGGAAATCCGTAATGTTTCCTCTCCTGGTGGGGCGCATGCAGGAGTCGGGACTGTCTGGCTCTGGAAGCGAGCATCGGTTCACCTTAATGAGTTTCTAACTACGACCCCAGCGCTGCTTCCTAATAGGGGCAAGACCGCTGGAGCGGCCAGCGCGCAGCCTCTGGGGCGCGCGGCACACTGTGTCTGCGGATTCACTAAAACATGACAGGTATCCAGCTGACACCTGGAGCGTCTCTGCATGCCAGAGCGGATCTGCAGCGACGTCACGTAGAAAAGTTTCCAAAAAAAAATAAAAAATAAAAATAAAAAGCCACCCAGCTCTAACTCACCTTGACCACGTCGTCGTTGATGCGCTTCGGATCCCTGTTAACCAGGTCGATCTCCTTGGTGTGGACGTCCTCCATCGCCTTCTCGTTCAGACTCTCGTTTTCCATGTCCTTGTTGTTCGGTTTGTAAATGTTCCCTTGTTTCCGGATGAACGAATGCAGATACTCCTGTGAGGATCACGGCAGAGGTGTAGGAGAGGAGGACGGGGAGGGAAAAAAAAGAGAAAAAGAAGAGTAAGAAGAGAGGAGAGGAGAGGAGCGTCGGTGAGGTGCGGGAACGGTGCGCAGCGCACTGTGAAGGCAGAGGAGCTGGAGCTGAGTTACCAGCCTGCCCCACAAACAGGGATGGGTTTAGAATGAGCACACAGTCAGGCACCACACCCCTGCGTTCAGCCGCAAGGGGTCCTCACCACCCAGATAGCAACAACACAATATCCTGACCTGTATGGAATCCCACAAGTGCCGTGAAATCATCTTTTTTTTGGGTTGTTGTTGCCATAGTACAATTCCACCAGAAAATAAAAGTCCTCTAAGTTTTTTTTTAAAAGTTTGAATTCATTGTATATCAAAGATATTCTGAACTAACAAAGCTTGATTTTATATTTTCAGACCTACACTGTCACATTTGTAAATGAGACAATAACATCTGATTGGTTAAGCTGCACTGCAAGTAAATTCAAAGCAATCATATGTAACTATGCCAGTCATAGCCAATCTAACATGAGGCAGTAAAAAATGTAAAAAGTGTAATAATTACTTTATTGTATGAATAATGTTTTTATCATTAGTATTAGTATTTAAAAATGGCATATGTAACCATATGTTTAATTATTTAAGTAAGGCTTACTTTCCAATATGAATCATTGTCAACAAAAAAATATTTATTGGATTATTTATTATTTATGATTATTTATTGGTTTTTATTTACTGGCAATAATCTTAAATTTGAAGAAATATTTTCCACAAATGATTACTACTAATATTATTATGAGTAGCTGAAGTAGTAGTTGTAGTGATAAGCACTTAACTAGCTGCAGACGAGCTTTTGTTGTGCATGCATTTATTTTTTAAATTGTGGCACTTTTGGCCATCCATAGATGTAACCGTCGGCATGGAAACATTTTTCTTAAAGTGCGTAAAAGGGCATATTTGAACTGTTTTGACATAAACCGCTGCTTCTTCTCCAACGTGCCATGTTCTGACATCCATTCCTCTCGTCAGCTGAGCTGATCGTATAAATGATTTTGACATAAGGCTCGTTTCCGTTTTAATTTGCTCAAAAGCTGCGCGTCAAACCCCTCCCTGATTTCCGATGGTAAACTTGTCAGTCTAAATTGAACCAATAAACAATTGAAATAGCTTTAATATTTCTTCTTTTTTTAAATGTAAATCAAATTAGTGGACGAATTTTTAAATTTAAAAAAAAAAAAAAAAAAAAAAAAAAAACATTTGTAGGCTTCCTCTCCTGCAGTTCAACTCCAAATGTCCATTTTGAGGATTTGCGTAAAACTGCGGTCCGTCAGTCTGTTGACGAGCAGAGAAATTCCCGTCAGCGCTCTAACGCAGGCACAGTGGCGCTTTTACATTCCCTCTGCGAAAGCGGAGACGCGTTCAGGTGAATGTGGCACACGGGAAAATCACCGGAGGAGTGAAAATTGAATTGTATCTCGCAGACGCAAATGAGCCTCATCCAAATGAGAAAAGACAGAGGTCAAGTGCAAACAAATGAGGATAATAATAATAATGGTAACGCTAGGCGTGAGTGGATCGGAGTCATACTGTACCTCCTCCGTCTCGTCGTCCCGCAGCTCTCCTGTCATTCTGCTCCGAACAGATCCTCGTGCTCAAACAGAACGTGACAATATAGGAAGTGGAGTGGGAGGCGTGGAGGCAAACCGGACCGGGGGTTCCTCTCTCCTGCCCTCAGCTTCGACTAGGACTGAAACGTAATGCCAGGGCGCCGAGGAAACCCTGAGCAGTTTTTTTTTCTTCTCCCTCTCTGGGTCGGAGCGAAGCTTCCCCATGGCACAGTCACCTGTCGGCCTGTAGGCAGACCGCTCTGCTGCGAACACAGGCGATTAATAAGAGACCAGGGCAGAATATAAAGTTTAATCACTTGATTGTTAGGAGAAATTTGGACGTCTGCTGGGAATATAGCAAGTTGTGTTGCAGTGGAGACCGATAAAAAAGAGTAAAATCAATCAATCAATCAATCAATCAATCA
>NW_015113201.1:542384-565610 GCF_001443285.1 Poecilia latipinna
AGGAAAGTGACGCCATGTAGCTTAGCAGCATTGTGTCTTCCAGTGGATATATTTACGTCTGTCCCCTGAATGGCTCTGCTGCTGTTTACAGACTGACAGGCTGCTGCTCTGGTCCGGTCACATTCTTATCAGCACCTTCCAGTATCCCAGCAGCTGGCTCCAACCAGAAGACATACTGCTGATAGTCTGTGTGAAACATGGTGAATGTTTTCAGATCCTTCAGAAAACTGTTTGGCTGGTTTATGTGAGTCAGAACACTGAATAATTGTTGAAAGGCCTGAAAGGAATGTTGTTTTCAGTGTTTTATTGTTGGTGAAATCGACTCAAAATGTACATAAGACAGACAGTACTGACTGAAAACTCTACAGCGTGTTTGTGGAAGCAGTCAGGATGAACAGCATCCTGATGCTGAAGCTGCAGTGACTGACAGCTCGGCTGCTCCAAAGGTGCATCTTCTTCTGCACATTAGATATGAAATGAAAGGAGGAATTCATGAATTATTTTGCTAAAAGATTGACCAGTATGTAGAAACCAGCTATATTTTACTTAGTTGTGTTTATTTGAGCAACTTTTTAAAAAATGTATTTTCAATGTATTATACTTTTGTACTTTCACTTGAGTGACATTATTATTGTGAACTCTTGCTACTCTTATCTGAGTAAATGGATATTCCATCCAATACATGTAACTTCAAAGACAAAAAAAAACTATTGTAACTTGATGATATTGTTTAAGATGATTTTTAAGAAATATATTGATAGTAGAATAAAAAGGTTTTGATGGACATGTTACAGTGGAACTGGAAGATATTTTTAATATTCAAAATAAAACAACCAAAAACAAAAACAACAACAACAACAACAACAACAACAATAATAATAATAATAATAATAATAATAATAATAATAATAATAATAATAATAATAATAATAATAATAACACAAAAAGAAAACGGAAACAAAAATCATACACAATATAAAACAGATTGTTTTCCAGAAGATGTTATTCATCACAATGGAAATTATTGAGTTTATTTCAATTGATTGTGCAATTCATTGATTGCAGTCTTACCCATCGTGACTGTTTACTAGTGAACACACAAATATCCATGGAGACATGGACGATTTTTTAATTTTTTAGTGTAGAAATCCCTGACTGGCCTACACAAAGTCTTCCTCTCACATTGGGATGAATTAGAGCCGAGGCTGAAAGCCTGACCTTCTCGTCCAGCAACAGTGTGTGACCTCACAGATGCACTTGGAGGGAAGAACCCTCCAAAATCTCTGATAAACACAAATCTTTCCTCCGAAGAGCTGAAGCAGTTATGTCTGAAAAGCATTAAACAAAATAATATAAAAGTCTGTTGATTAATAAAGGGATTCCATTCATGTGACATGCATGTGAAAGCAGTAGAGAGATGGCAACTCTCCTCAAATTCAAACATTTCAAGATTTCTGTGTCCAGAAACAGCTACAGTAACATCATGCACACCGATATGATGTTACTTTATTACATCACTGTGTTAATGTGGATTTTTAAAAGTGTAACCAGTCATTGCACTAATTGGGATTTCTTTTAGTATCTGATTTTACTACTGAGAGCAGCATAAAAAGAAAATTCCAGTTATTAATTTCTGATTTATTCCTCTGTTTCTTTTGTGCTTTTGCCCCTTTTGGCAGCACACAGAGAAACATTTCCACCTACATTCTATTCCCTCTTCGGTGGGTGTGGCTCAGAACAGATCAAAAATAACTTCCAAACAAGGTTATTTCCCATAAAGATACTCTACCTTACTCTGAGGAATTCAGCTGCTTGCTTGGTGTCAGGTGTTGACTGTGTTGCAGGTGAACTCTGCATGCTGAGGTTCAAAAACATTATGAAGTGCAGCGTGTGTGAATTGTCCCCAGGCGTCTGTCCCCCGCAGCACCAGAGAGTTTAGAGCTGATAATCTGTGGGAAGTTTCAGTGGCAGCAGTTTTAGTTTCTGACAGAACGCATAAATGTCACTCAGAGCAGCAACAAAACCGGCTATGAAACAGCTGAGAGCTTCTGGATTAGGGTCAGAAGCTGTGAGATAACAAAGCTCTTAGATTAGAGGATCCTTCATGGCTTTGAGATCTGCACTGTAAAACAAAATGTTGTGTTTAATGAAAGGTTTCAAGTCAACACAACTTAATTCTCATCAACTTGTTGTTTGTACTGATCTTAAACAAATGGTGTGAACCTTTGGATTAAAAAAATGCTTGATAAGTTCATCTATTTATGTTAAACTAATGCAGAAAAGTGAAATATTTGATTGGCCAAAAACATATCCCATAATGCATTGTGCCACCACCAACAGCAAGTAATAAAACAGCTTTTTTATTTGTCACAAAATATAGTTTTAAGATGTTTAAGGTGAAAAGGTAGACTCTAAAGCCAGTTCATGAAGAATTTCATAAGCAGTGAAGCTTTTATTAGATGTTTATTAGTATTTAGATTTGCATTCATGGAGCTTCACCAACAGTCAGTTATATGTTCACTTTCATGACCACCTCACTCTGAATTAGGATGCAGCTTGACATATAACTTTATTTGTTTTACTGAAAACTGCTTTCTACGTTTTCTGTCAAAGTTTGAAAACAAATAAAAAGCAGGAAATGTTTCAGGGATGCAGTTTTGTTTTTATGCCAGTAGTTTTAGGCTTTGGGTGTTGAAGACGTTACAACATGCTCCATTTATTAGGTTCACTGAAGTTACAGACATTATCTTAAGCTAAAAATTTTGAGACAACATGTTTGCATATATTTTTTTCAAGTAAGCAGAAATAATGAGGTTTTACAGTATAGTTGTGTGTTCTAATGTGTCATTACAGCTTACTCAAAATCATCTAAGCAGAATAAACGTAAGATATACAGTTTGCACATATTAACATTTTTAAGTTTTGAAAACTTGATTTTTTTCTTTTTGAGGCAACGAGTTTGCATGAATCTTGAATATTAATGAAATCCACTTATTGTGTTTTACAGTGTGTGTGGTCAGTGTGTTCTCACTGACCTCAAGCAAAGGTCAGAAACATTTAGTTATGTTGCTGCAGTAGACAAAAAACTTTGAGGAATCCTGAACAATCAAACCGGAGAAAAAAAACAAAAACAAAACACAATCCAGGAACAGACAGGAAGGGGGGGTGTCAGACCAACGAGGAGAGTTTTCACAAGTAGTCTTGACAACTTTAAATTATAGTCAACTTCAAATATGATGCAAGCAACACGGAGCTGCTGGAACGTCTGCAAGAATCTCCTGAATGACAGTAGCAGGTATTTGAAGAGTGGACGATCTGACTGGAGTCTGATTATATTCACATGCAAACCAAATATGGATATGCAAATGATTTGATTTGCAAGAAGAAACCAGAAACTGTCAGTGACAGAGTAATGAGTGCAACAGGTGTGTTACAGACAGTTGCCGTGGCGTCTGACAGGAAATTATGTTTTCTCCTCCTCATCTAGTTGGCTGCATAAATCAAGCCTTGTGTTTGGTTAACCTGTTGAGCAATTGAAGAGGTGTACCTAATAAAGTGGCCAGTGAGAGTTTAATGCTGTTCAGTGGTTATAGCCACAGCTTACAGGATCATAAATACATATATGAAACATCATAGTGGTTATGAATATTCATGAAACCACAAAATGTTGAAATCCTGTTGGAACACAAACTGATGACATCATATTGATTACGTTATTGGTTATCTTATTGATTATATTTTAGCTTTAGGCACTAAGTGCTCACAGTACATATGAGCCTCCTTTCCAAAAGGAGCAGGATTTATTTTTTTTCACTGCACTGAACCTCATTGAAAACCTCCTGATTTCTGAATTCTTCCTGAGTTAAAACATTAGTATTGTTGTTTCTAAATGAATATGAACTTGTTTTCTTTGGATTATTTGAGGTCTGAAAGCTCTGCATTTTTTCATTATTTTGACAATTTCTCATTTTCTGCAAATAAATACTAAAGTTTTTCTTGGAATTTCAGAATTAAACAACAATGTTCATTTTACTCAAACACAAACCTAGAAAAAGTAAAATCAGAGAAACTGATAATCTTGCAGTGGTCTCTTCATTTTTTCCAGAGCTGTACTGGAAATCACTAAATACATTAAGCACCTTTTGAACTTCCTTAAATAATCCTAAAGAGAGCAAAGGAATTTTTAAAATAAAAGCTGAGCCTTTTGGAGGTTTTTTCAGCTCCAGAGGAGTAAAATAAAAGCTGCACGGTGAGCAGGTTTCTCTCTCAGCTGTGCTTCACCCCTGATTTTCATTCCAAAACTGAAGATGGTCACAGTTAATGTTGGTATGCAGCTCTGACCTGATGTGAGCCATCGGTCTGCAGACGGCACACAGCGTACTTTACACTACTGTATTTGTTACAGCGCTAACTTTGATCTGATCTGGATTAAATAGCATAACAAGGAGCGTAACGGCAGACATTTTTTTTATACCAGGAGTGCTGTTTATCAAAAACTCCTTCAGCTGACAACAGGTTCCCATAGCAACCCAAATTGAGCTACAAACGCTGCGCAGACCTGCAGGTCTGACAGTGGAGCCTCAGGTGATGTTTCATTAACACACAGTTCAAATTTGTAGAGGAAAGTGTCTGAGGCAATATGAGCGACGGTGATTTATGAGAACTTTCTGGCACTGAGACGCATAACTCAACCAGGCTTATCTCCTGCAACTAAATAACAACAAACCACACAGAACCGTTTCCTCAAGGGGAAAACAAATCTTTATTTTAGATAACTTACACATGGTGTCCTTCAGTTCCCATCATAAGAGTAAATCAAGTCAGAAAGCAAACAAATAATCTGAGAACTGAGTTGGATTTGTTATTTTCATGTCTATGTGCATAGCTGCTCTGTAATGTGGCTGTGGAAAAGAAAAAAATAAACCTTCACCTGTCTGCCCAGATAGAACCTTATCTGGAAATTTATATGACCAATTCTGATCCCAAAGAGACCCCAAAAATGACATCTGAGCCTCCTTCATATGTGGTACTGAATCGTTTACAAACCAGACAGTATTCAAAGTGTCCTCAGTCTGAACTGCTGTGTTGTATTTAATCCGATTTTTACATCACTGATACTTTGGCAAACAGAGGGAATCTCTGTCACCTTTTCTAAATGATCTGCAGTCCAGATTTGTTCTAATAGACTGTAGAGATCAGCTGGAGTTCATCCATGTAGAAACACGTTAGCAACGTTGAGCTATTTAGTTGTTTTTAGCTTTCTCTTGACTCAAACTTCAAAATTTCAAACTGTATTTTGACGTGTTGTAAAAAGAATGTCAAAGCAAAGTTTTGTATTAATTCAGAGGAATATCAATAACTGCATTTTCATCACCCATAAAATTGAAAATACGAAAATAAATTTGGACAATGGAAACACATCCATTTCAAAAAGAAAAAAAAAACCCTCTCGCTTTTCAATAAAAAGTTTTTGCACTCGGATGTGATGTTTTGTCTATGGAAGAGGGCCACTGGAAGAACAAAAAATTAATTCTGACTTTGATCTCAGAATTCTGACTTTTGTTGAGGAAAGTGCCTGAGGCAATATGAGCCTTTTCCTCAGAAATTTGAGATTAAAGTCTTCCAGTTCTGTTATTGTGTCACTAGTTCTTTTAGACCATCAACAGCAAAAACAGAAGGAGCATTTTTACAACTTCAATTTCCCCAAACGGTTGCAAACACTAAAACAAATGAAATCATTCCTGGATGCCTTTCATGCAGCTGCAGTTTGTTTGGCCTGAGCCAGAGTCTCTGCCTCACAGCAAACAGTCACAGACAGAAAACGCCTGAATCTCACGGAGGTTCACTTCTGAAGACGTGTGTCGATCAGAAATACAGCATGAGCTCCTGTTGTTCTCAGAGGAGCTCCAGCATCTTCTGGCATTTTTAAATAATAAAATAGATGCCCAGCATTATGGTCAATGTCATCTAAATTCAACACAGTAGATATGATAGTAAATGCCTGCAAATGTGCAAATGCTGCATTTTAGCTTTGAATAGTTGGATAAACTTCTGCAATATAATGTATTCTCTCTGTCAGCTCACTACATCTAGCTTATAGTTGAATATTTTGCAATATATACAACTTATATATTTCTATAGAGCAGAAAAATTACATCTACTAACATATCAGGAAGTTAGTCTGAACAGAAATGGAATGACAAGAATGATTTTTGGTCACAATTTCAAACACAACAGCATTCGGTGGTGCTCAAAAAGTCCATGTCATATCAAACATGAATGATTATTACTCATAAAAAACACAAACTGTCTATGTGTTTCTGATTACTCAAGATACATCTGACCTGTCTGAACCTCAGTCAATATATTTTTAGAATATTGAGTTTTCAGAAGCATTCCAAAACAGTCAATGTCATCTACAGTTAGCAGGTAAGACTGTCATCTGGTCCCGGAGAATCTCACATAATTGTAATTCATTTCTTAATATTGTCAGATGACTACAGCAGTCAGGGTGATTTTTTTTTTTAAATGCTTCATTAAAATTCACCTGAGCATTAGCAAGAAAAGATTAGCTGTCGGCTGAATCCAAAGAAAACTTGATCAACTACCGGGAGTGTAACTCTAAGTCCAATTGATAAGACTCGGGTTCTTATGAATGTAAGAATAAGTAAGAGAATTTTTAAATTATTTCCAATAAGAGTAAAACATCTCGGTCCAAATTTGACAACTACATCTCACCAAAAAGATAATAAACATAGTATTTTTGGCTTCTTTAACCTGGTATTGTAAAAATAAATCTGCTTAGTGTTGAATTAGGTTCTGTTTTGATTTTCCTGAGTATTTTAGATCTGAACTAGAGATGACACAGCTGAGGCTCGGTAAAAAAGCTAACTTTAGCATAAGTAGCAGCTAGCATTTAGCTTGTCCACCTGTTTACTGTCAGAGTAAATATTTGACCAAATGCAGTCTGGACTCACAAAGAAACTCAGAAATAGCCCTTCAGCTCTGAAAGCTCCAAATTTGATGCAAATGGCTGAAGGTTAACTTTACAAACATCGAAGGCTGCCAAGCAATTCTAAGATGGTGGAAACTTTTTTTTTCTACTGCTATTGCAACACAATGTTGTTAGTCCAACAAGCAGTCTTTAACAGTCAATCCAACAACACAACCAAAGAAACAACTCCGAAACAACTTCCTTTCTCACTTCAAAATAAGACTCTCAAATTTAGCGCCATCCTAAAGCCTAAAGCACGCAGCTTCCTGTCTGAGGCCACTGACAAAGTCACATGATTATAGCAACTTTTTGAGACACTCTTCATTAAAACATGAAATATACCTTTACTAGGTAGTCATCAATACTTCACCCAAACCCACTTCAGAGGAAACAACAAACAGAACAATTAAGTAAACGCTACGGAACCATCGGCTAAAGCAAGATGAGGTTTTCTGGTCATACTCTAAACTTCTTTTCCCCGATGATTGTCTTTTATTTTGCACACCTCCTTCTGTATCTTATACTGAACGTTTTAAGAGCTCACGTGTCCCTCGCCCCTTTTTAACATTTCCCAACGACTCCCTTCTCTCGTCGTCACGGTGGACGGAGAGCTGTCTGCTTCAGTTCTCTGTGGTTTCAATCTGAATGGAGGACAAACATTTCCCCAGGCTCTGGAACAGCGGCACTACGAAAATGTCTACCAGACTCCTCCAAATCTTCTGTGCTGAAGGCAGGAGCATCATGAAGCTCTGGACCACTGGCATCACCAGCCTGCACAGGCAAAAAGAATGAAATCGAAATAAAATGAGGAAAAACTCTCACTGATATGGGAATAAAGTCATACAGCATAAAAGTCATAACAGTAGAAGAAGAAAAGTTGGCATAATATAAGAAGAAACTCAAAGCATTTGAAGAATAAAGTTGGTCGACAATAAAGTCACGATAATACAAGAAAGTTGTTATTAACACAACTTTTTTCAAGTAATTTTGAAACTTTTTTCTGGTAATATTTTGTTTTTATTCTAGTAGCATCACAGCTTTATTGTAGTAATGTTCTGATTTATTTAAGTCATAATGTTTAAGTCGTAATTTTAAAAAATATCTCTTCATCTGGCTTTCATATTCTGTCGTAGAAGTGCTGGAGAAGAACAACCTGGAAGCCTATCAGCTATGATTTTATATCTAAAAAAAATAAAAAAAATAATGATTGGTTTATAATTCATTAGCGTTTAACAGTCTGGTCTCTCCTTTCCTAAAAGTTGAGTCAAAAGTAAGCTATTTAAAAAAAGAAACTCATAAAATTACATATTACCATGCAGGGATTTCCCTAAGTTATCCTTTCAATCTCTGTAATCTAAAATGTAGAAGTTAAATTTCCACCATGTTTTAAACTATGTTTGCTCTGTGAGAGATCGTCTGGAAGCTGCCAACAGGATTCATTAAAAGACTCAAAAATTATAAATCATAAGGTTGACTCTGGACTAAGCCCTGTTGGTGGTTATCATACATTCTAATAGTAATATCCAGATTTCACATCACAAGTTCAGTCAAAATAAATCAGACAAAAACAAAATCATATCAGCTTTTCTAAAGCATCTTCCCTGGATCTAGATGGAAACTTTCCTAAAACTCAGTTTGGATTATTTAATCTGACCTCGGCTCTGTTAGCATGAGCTCATAGTCTCTGTGATCTTCCAGATGAACTGAGCAGCATCTCTACGTCTCTCTGATGAATTCCTCTGACATCTTGCTGAGAGGTCGTGCTGAAGTTTCTCTGCTCTGCTCCACGAGCAAATAAAGAAAGTTCCACTCGGGTCTGAAAATGGATTTTAATTGCTGCTGAAACCCCGTCTGTCTGCTGGAGCAAACAGGACTTTATTTTTATTTTTTTTAGCTACCAGTGGAGCTCAACATTCCTCTAAAGTTTCCAGGCAGCGCTTATATGTGTATTTAAAATCATTTTCCATTAAGTCTTCATGCGTGAAGTTGATGGGTTATGAACCTGGGAGCAGCTGGCCCAACATACTGCTTATGACATATCACACATTACATAACTAATACATAATTAGACAAATAAACAGTGATGCACTGTGTCTAGAATAATGTATAATATAAAACCCAATAAATGTATTGCAGCTTTACGTCTTTAGGGTGGAGACACCAAGATGTTGTTGGGGTTTTAATCTTTGTTTTCTGTCTCTGATGTGAGACCTGGAGAAGGAGCGGAGCCTGAGGACGGGGGGACATGTCCTCACCAGATGTGGACACAGCTGAGCACTCCAAAGACCAGCCCCAGTGTGAAGGCCATGGGAACGGCCAGCAGGGTGGTCAGCAGGCGGTAGAAGAAGAACTTCACCAGCTCGAAGGTGGCGTGGCTCCCAATCCAAACCCTGTCAAAGCTGTGGGCGGAGCT
The DNA here is from genome assembly GCF_001443285.1 of Poecilia latipinna. Classification (NCBI taxonomy): domain Eukaryota; kingdom Metazoa; phylum Chordata; class Actinopteri; order Cyprinodontiformes; family Poeciliidae; genus Poecilia; species Poecilia latipinna. The sequence continues at coordinate 551,792 of NW_015113201.1, forward strand.
CGGCTCACCGATCACGTCCTCGAAACCCACCTGTTGAGACACGACGGTCAGACCCGGCCCAAGTCATAAGCAAACTAAACACCTGTTTAGAGCACTACAAACACCAGCTGGGCCTCCAACATACATTACTATACATGTCTAAATACTGTTGGTGTGTCAAATAATTTAAAATGGAATATAAATTAGTTTTCTTTTTTCAGAATGTACGTGATTCCATTAGTCAAATTAATTTTTGTGATTTCAATTTGTTAATGAAAACACAGCTACTGAGTGATCACCACATGTAGTGTATGTTACACCCTGGGCAGTCCAACACACGGTAACATAAAGGTAGACAGGACAAACAAACAATTTACAGAGACCAGTCAACCTCACAGTGACGGTTTTGTACTGTGGGAAGAAACTGGAAAGAATCAATGAAAAAGCAAAACCAATAACGGGAAAAAATCTATTTATTCTAGGAAATTATTTCAGTATTCTTTCAGAAATGGAGACTTTACACTGCGCAACGACCTCCAAAGACAGGCACCAGCAACGGACCCTGCAAGGATAAGTGACCAGAGGCAAATATATTCTTTCACTAAATGTGGAATTAATAAAGTATTTTTGAATTGAACTGAATTTGAATTAAATAAAGTTAACCTCTGTTAATTATGATAATTATTGCTCATCATAGCTAATTAAAGTTCAAAATTAGGTTTTACTGAATACTAGAATATTTAATAAGAGCCATAAAAAATGTATGTAAATCACGTAGAACATCACTGACTTAATGGTTATCTATTGATTCTCCTTCTAAAAATGGTGTAATGCATTCAAGTAATTGAAAAAGAAGTTGACTTTTCTGTTTTGATGTTAAATGGAAAGTTTAATGGAAAGAAAAAGGTTCAAAGTAGCAGCCATCTGCTAGGAAATGTTAGAGAACATCATGTGTTCCTGTTCCATCAGATTTTACAGAGATGCTGAATTCCACTTGGCACCTGCCCACACTTCCATAGATGGTTTATCAGTGGATTTGACTGGATTTCCTTCATTCCTAAAAAGGCTCACAGGCTGGACCAATACTGACTGCAAATATTGTACAGTAAACAGACATCTTTCTGTGTAAAATATAATGTTTATAATAATAATAATAATAATAATAATGCAATTTTGTATAAACCTGAATTACTTTAGTGGAGTCCCGCATACACTTTGGTTTTTCTGACAAAAGCCAAAGCGCAAAGCGATTAGCCTTGAAAAATGAGCAACAAAGATCTGCAGGCCGGAAATAGTTAAGAGATGATGGATGCACGCGCAGGCAGCGACTTCCAGGTATTTATGGAACTGATGAAACAGCCTCACAATGACGACCATAGCAACAAAACGCTCACAGTGAAGTAATAATATGAGTGATAATTCAAAGTGAAACGTCGAGCCTCGGACGTTTTCACTTTTAAAGAGTAGCGCCCCCCTCCCCGCGCGCAGACTTTACCTTCAGATGCGTGTTGATCTCGTTTGGATCCCGAGCCGGTGCCTCCGAATACACCTTCCCCTTCTTCATCAGAATGGGCTCTATGGATCGGTTGAACTCGTCCTCGTCCATAATTATGCTGGTGTTCAGCTTTTCCTTCTCTACACCCATGTCGTGTCGAGGTAGAGGCGGACAGACGGTGCGCTGAGAGCGGCAAAGTGCGCCGGACTGAGCGCCACCCCGCCCCGCAGGGAAAGCAGCGCGGCGGGCAGCCACAGCCAGCGCAGAGCCGCAGTTCGGTGATGAGAGTCGCTACTGTGCAGCAGACAACAGACCTCCAGTTATGTTAAAACACACATTTTCTAAGGTTCATTTCGGTTGCACAAAAATGCTATTTAAAGCCAAGCTCTTTTAAAATGTTTTAAAAACTGTTTTTACTGTTGAAATATTGAATATTGATTTTTGGAAAGAGCAGGAATTTCTTAAAGAGACAGAGGCCCAATTTCAAGGAGTTGAATTACAAAGTCAAGTTTCTTTTGAGTCAAATTTGATGTATAGCATTTTTATAGCAATTTAAGCAAGTATTAGTATCACAGAATATCAGACAACTCAGAGTGCCACTCTTGTCAGACAGGGACACGTTATAAAATAATCCAACAAATATAAACAGATTATGCTTCCTATAATTCCTCACGGTAGAATAGTAATTGATCTAAAACACTTCTTCAAATTAATGGGATCAGGATTTGTTATCAAAAACGTCGTTAACGTGATTAGAATTTAACTGAGGTTGAATGTTACAAATACAGTTATTTGCATGATTTAAATTCAAACTATGTACAGTTACATCTATGTGTTTTTACAATGTACTTTTTTTGTGGTCTAATATATTTTCGAACACAAATATTTTCATGGTGGAATGATTTCCATAAAATCATTCCACCATAAAACATCAAACGCTCAAAACAAATAACTCCTAAGTCTTGGCTATTATTATGTTTGCTTCAAAGAAATACAATCAGTGATTTTATTCACCACACATTCAACTTTTCATTCTCTGTCTGAATGGACTTATAGCTCTATTATGTTTTCATCAACCAACTTTGTGTGAGTTGGTCAAAAGGGAAAACATTTTCTATAGCTGATAAATCACATGGACATGAAAAGGTTTTCTAAAGGTAGGGCTGACATCAGAACAACATGCTTTTGTTTGTGAAGATGAAAAATTATCAACATAAGATAATAATAAAGTATGGCTATGTAGTCAAGACAATATGTTTCATTAATCCACTTCACAGACTGGGTTAGTCTTTTGTTTACTGAGAAATTGCAAGGAATTATGGGCCAAAATTAATTAAAAAAACAAACAGTGGAACTCTTTATGCTCTTGAATTTTTGGAAATGTACAAGGAGTCATCTATTTTCAAACTTACAGTTAAAAATACATATTTTTAATTCGCCTGAAAAGTAATGAAATGTAGTTATGTCATGCTGATAAATATCATCTACCAGTAGGAAAGTTCTAAGAGTAATTTAATCAGGAGTCATAATCTGTCATATTTCATGAAAATCATCATGTTTGTATTCAGAACCACAGTCAGAAGAAATTGTAGGAGTTGGAAGGGATTAAACTAATTTGTCCCACATTTATAAACAGGGCGAAGTGACCCAGAGCCATCTTAGGAGCTTTACGCTGGAATTCTGAAAGAAAATAAAATGTTGGAGCATCTGCTGCTTTAGCAAACTTGTTATAATAGGAAATGCTTTAATAACAAGGAATAAGTGTCATGATCGTCTCTCAAATAAAACCTTCACTGATGCTCCAGAGTAGCATGGTCTTTGCCCTCTTATGCAATTTCACTCAATTCTCATCTCCCTGCAGACCTCCATCTGGGATTTATTCCATTGACCTCAATTTCACAGGATGAGTTTCAGCCGGGAAGGAGGAGTTGAGAATGAGGATGTCAATTTTCTGGCAATGGCAGCAGAGGAAGTGAACGAATCCATGTTGGCCACACATCCAAATATTGAGCAAGTAACGTTTAAGTAAAGTAAAGTAATGTTTAAGACATTTTATTGATGGCAAAATATGTCATTCGGTTCGGTACTTCTCTTGTCGCTGTGGGCGATGATTTGTTTACACTGGGCGCAATTTGTGGTAAACTCCATGGCATGGCTTCCTTCACAATCAAGCCAAATGCGATTCCACGCTTCTCAACAGCTGAGGTTCCAGACGCTCCCTATGAAGTAAAGCGTAGAACAAGGGGCTGGGTTATTAGCTTGGTCCAGAGTCATTGGAGTCAATTTTCCCTTCAGGCTGCACAAAATGTTTTGTCTAATACACAACCTGCACTTTACATCTCATTTGTTGCTGCAGCAGGCTCGGCATCCTGCATCCTAGGATGTAAACCACACCTCTCTCTTTGTTTAGACACCGGGGCATGGAAAAGCTGCCGAGACACAAAAGGAAAAAGTAGGCCATGGGAGAGAGCAGAAACATGGCGTGGCCAACAGATGCTGAGCATCGGAGGCAGTCAGAGGAGTGACAATAACCCACCACAATCCCCGGGGATTAAAACACAGTGGACGACTGGGACAGAGGACACGGTGTAGCTGGTCTGTGGGTGGGGCAGGGTGGGAGGGAGGACAGTGTTGACATGAGGCTCAGCAGAGATAGTTATTCCAGTTGGCTTCAATACCACTGACATGGTTAGACCGAAAGACAATTTATATGCAACCGGCAGCCATGACACGTTCTCACACTAAAAATGGCTGCTGGCGCTTGATGAGAAACCCATCATGTCAGCTTTAACTACACAGGGCAAATTTTAGGCTGCGTCTTAAACAAGTGCTTTCATTTTGAGACTTAACTGAGGCTCAGAGCAAACCACAAGCTTCTGATGAGAGCAATGTTCTTCGTCTTCCTTTCTGACTTTCTAACGCAAACATTTGACTTGCTAATAACAGAGACTCGTCCTCTGTTTCCCACTCGCACACTCACAGATAACTCACACTCCAAATAAGGAATATCTCTACATGGCTGCTTATTCTAGACATTTTGTGCATTTTTTATGAACTAGTGAGTGGTGAGCTGATTTTAAAAATGCCTAAGTGGGAGACATTTTAGACAAACCCTATTAGTGATGGCACTTGTTTCAAGATAAACATGCAGCCATGAATACCAAATACACTGCTCTCTGTTTGTCTGCTCCCAGGAGCTCAGGAAGAAGTTTCTGACTTTGAGTTCATGTGCTGCGATAAGTGACACATTTTGCATACAATGTTATATGAAAATTCATGCACTCACACATAGCCACTGGAGCAGATTGTGAGTTTCACATAAAGGACCATTAATTTGACTGTTATGGTCACAGGTGACTGTTACACCTCAGGCCAGGAGAAGCATTAGGACTACAGCAGAGGAGCAGAGCTGAAGACGATAACTTGAGCTGAGCCTTATCTTATCTCACCTTAAAACAAAGAGGGATGTGAGTGATCATCTGCTGCTGTTACCTAGTCTCTGTCTCGTGATCTACTCTAGGTTTTTTTCAACAGATGTTTAGAACTCATGATTTGGTGCACAAATATGTAAAAAAAAGAAAAAAGGTCATTGTTTGAGGCAAAACAGCTCTCATCTGTGGGAGATAAGAACATTCCATCAATGTTGAATATTTTAGATAATCAGTAACTTGTAAAAGGTAAAAAAAAATATCTTGTGTTAAAGAAGCCTTATGTTTACCTTGTTCAGAGGTAGTGGGAGAACTGGACTTCAGAACTCCTCTAAGTGGGATGTGTTCAAGGAACCCTCACACGGAGATCCTGAGATGGTATCAGACACCTAAAGATCTGTTCAGGTTTTACTTGGAGGATTCCAAGTTTGAAGTTGGGAAAATAAACAAAAAGCTCTCCTGGAAGTTGGAATCCCAAGTCCAAAATCCAACATGGTTGCTTTGGATATGAAATTGTGATAAATGATAAAAAGTATGTGTTCAGTTCTGATAATCCTTTGTAAATCATCTCCTTCATATAATCAGTAAATAGTGTATTGCCACAATGAAAAGAACAACATGCAAAGAATACATTATTAGCTTGTTGTGCTAGTCACAGCTAGCTTAGTCACTGAGCAACCAGCAGATCTTATAGGCTTTGGGATGTGAAACAGAAAAATTGGGTTTGTTATTCTGCCGAGATTCAAGTTCTGACTCCAAATGAAACTGGTAACTGGTAACCAGTAACCAGTAACCAGCCCTTTCTTCTGGTTTCCTGCTCTCCACATCAGGTTGTCCTGTCAGTTTTCAGAATTTTTCACAAATTCTCTTCTCTGTGGAACAATTTCTGATGAAGCAAAGATCAATGTGACTAAACTGTTCATCTTTTTGGTGGTGTTTTTTTTCCACCTCTACATCAAAATGGTTTATTCACATTTACTCATAAATAAATATTGCCAAAGTTAATAATGACATCAAATTTTTTTTAAATGTAAGAATAACAGCTTGTTTGTTTTTTGTTGTTTTCCTGTTTTTTTCCTGTCTTTGTGTTCACACCAATAGAATAAAGACTTTAACAGCCAGCTCAAACAGCTGACCTTCATTCTGGCCAGCCAGCGTATCCATTCTTCAGGTTAATGTTTAATGAAAGGCCAAACAGCCTCTGAACTTCCAGGTCAACATTCCCTGGAGATGAGAGTCCGAAAGCCGAGTGCTTCCGCTGACTTCAAGGGGAACAAATATATTTGTTTGTTCGACGGTTTCCAGAGGGAACAATGATATCAATGCACTCCCAGTACGAAGGGATTTCCTTTTACACCCAAAGAACTCTCATATATCTTGGAGATATGAAATGAACATCACCTCATGATAAACAGGGTGAAAATATGAATGCATACATATCTGTGTGTATAGATGTGTAATGGAAGCTAAAAGTGTTATGGGGTCACACGATGTGTTTTTGCACTTCCCCACTTAGATTAGTGAAATGTGTTCTGTCCTGATCTCAGATTAAATTATACAGCAGGTTGAAAGAGAAACAAGGACAGAACAACGTGGAACAGAAGTAAGGAGGAAATTAATCAGGAAGAAATAAGGCTGGCTGATATTTATTCCATGTGAAATATTTAAATGATATAATCCATCCATCCATCCATCCATCCATCCATCCATCCATCCATCCATCCATCCATCCATCCATCCATCCATCCATCCAAGCAATGTTTTTACCAGCGCCTCACTGAGAGGGAGCTTGTATAATGAGCTCAGCAGATGTGCAGTTCCACAAGGTGTTTGCAAATTGCTGCTGGCTAGTCTGAAGGATCTCAGTGGGAGAGTCATGTTGGAGCTCTGCTATGTGATGTTGAAGCTCAGCTTGGAAACTCAAGGCGGTGCTAGGTACATCAATGAGTTTTGTACAGCTGAATGGTTGCTGTGGGAGATTAAAGTATTTCTCAAACATTCATGAAAGAATCAAGGCAACACTCCAGATATGTTTTTGATGAGGGAATAGCATTATAACATGATGTAAAGTAACAAAAGTCAATTTTACATAGCACTGTCCCTTTAAATGTTTGTCATGATAGTTTTGTAGAGTTTAAACTGGATTTAGCTCATTTTTGATACACTCTATGTGTAAATATTTGATAAATGAGTCTTGGTCTGATATACAGTTGAATCATTTTCACCTCTATACTCTCAACACGCAACAGGTCCCATTTATTTAGGACGACTTGGATTTGATTGAACACGGTTGCCTTGGAGACCACAGAGATTGTGAAGACAGATGTGTTTGTTCCTGTTTTGGACACATGCAGAATCTACACTCTGTGCTATAATTATCTTTATCCATGCGATGTTTGTATGAGCTCGTCTGTTTAGTGTATGCATGTGTTCTGTGTGTATTTATTTCTTCCAGCTCAGGCTCGCGTTTGTGAACGACTCTGGAATAAATAATGAAGACGGTAAATTTGTGCATGGAATTGTGCTCTGGATAATGCTCTCCAGTCATCTGCTTTCTGGGCTCATTTTGGAACAGTAAATAAAACTGTAGTTGTTTAGTTAAGTCACTGCACCGGTCCGTGCTCAGATGTCCTCTGAGCCACATGCACCATCTCCAAAAAAGGCAATGCAAAAAAAACAACAACAACAAAAAACCACACAGTTTTTACAGTGTTGTTTAAGAACCAAAAAAAGGTTTATGAGAATTAAATTAAAATGTTAAGGGATCTACAGATTTATTTAGAAATTCATTTGCACTTGTAGCATTTAAATATTATTTGGATTTTAGAGAAACGGAAGGTCAAATTAACCCATTTTTTACTGCTGCAGAAAAAAGTAACATGACAAGTTGAGATTGTGGAAAGAGAAGATAAAAAAACATTATTTGTTAGTTAAAGATGGCTGGAGAAGCCGATAACTTGAAACAAACTTCATGTCTTTGGCTTTAGCTTGAATTCACGTTGCATCCAAGTGACACAATCAAATTTGTGAATCGGTACAAAAGATCTACTCTAATGTAACCCTGCTGCTGCATCCATGTTGAAATGCGATGGAGTTGCTTAATATAAACCAAAGGCTGAACATTTTTAGCAGAGTGGAGCAAGAAGAAGAACTCAAAGTACTGAGTGTTGGGATGACAGCAACCAAAAGTTCATTTAAAAATGGACATCTCTCACTAATCTCTCTCTCTACACACACACACAAACACAAACGCACACGCGCACACACACACACACACACACACACACACACACACACACACACACACACACACACACACACACATATAGGAAAGAGAGGTAAAGTTGGCTGTGGAAGGAGGAATGTCCCAACAGGCTCCAGCATACTGAAACACTGACTGTCACATTTGTCTTAAGCAATGGAATTTTTTTCACAGGGTTAAGTCCCTCAACACATTTTTGTAAAAGACCTCAATGTTTCAGTTAGCATGTTCGGCAGAATCTAGTGAAATGTTTCTGTCACCTTTGTGACCATTTTCTCAGCATTTGATCTGCAGTTGAAAAACAAACAGGCTCTTCTAAATTCAGTTTAGCTCAGTCTTTTTGTAGATTATCTTTCAACAAATATGTAAACATTTTTTTTTTTGCTATAAAAGTTGCATAGTGCAGCTTTAATACGAATGTACTCATACGCATTTAAGGATCACGTTTGACCAAAAAACCTGGTCCCAGTCCAAGCCTGCATGAAGCTGTGTGTGATTGACAGCACAGTCAGAACTGCAGCTTTGATCACAAATAAAAAAACTTCTGAATAACTCCTCCACCTTTTAGTGACAAGCCTCTCACTTCACCACCCTGAAGCTGGGGTGGTGGAGCGGAGTGTGCATCCATGTGTGCACAGTGTGTGTGCGTGCATGCGTGGGTGTGCGTGTGTGTGTGTGTGTGTGTGTGTGTGTGTGTGTGTGTGTGTGTGTGCGCGCGTGTGTGTGTGTGTGTGTGTGTGTGTCAAAATTTGAAAGTATTACCTCAATGTTCGGGAGCACTGTGCACACCTGCCAGAATATAAAAACTGAAAAGTCCCAGAGGGGAAAACATGGCTCATGTGGAGGTGCAGTCTTCTTAGGCTTGTGTGTTCAGTGAAACGACAAAGGCAATAGTGCAGAGAGAAAACAGCAGCGACATTGTCTGAGATCTGTGATCCCCCTAATCTTTTCTCTAACACCCTGTCATCCCACGGCTAATAGAGATTTCACGCTTTGCGGCGCAGGGATGTAATTTCCTCTCAGGGATGGCAGACGAGAAAGTGATGAGTGTTGTCTGCAGCCCTGTTGGAAGACGCTGATGTTTTTCTTCCTCCTTGAAAGCGAGCTTGCGGTTGCAGAGCATCAGAACATGAAGGATGACGGCGCTGGAAGGTATGCAGAGCAGCTGTCGGGTCATGCACATCGCCACGCCGTTCGAACCAGAACTGACAGAGAGCCGGCAACGTTTATGGTTTTTGATCCACTTTTCAGAAAGAGTTTAATCTAAAATATACTTCTTTTGTTTTAGCTTACATCATGTTATTATGTTATTCCTTCATCAAAAACTCACCTGGAGTGTTGCCTTGATTCTTTCATGCATGTTTGGTAAATCCTTTAATCTCCATGGCAACCATTTGGAGGTGCCAGAATGCTTGCTCTCACAAAGCAATGCCTATTTCAACAAAACTCCTCCAGGCAGCTGCAGATTCCAAGCCAATCATCCACCTCACAGAACACCTCCCCCTCCCCCCACTCAGCTCCTTCAGACTAGCCAGCAGTAATTAGCAAACACCTGGTGAAACCGCACAACTGCTCATGTAGTTATGTAAAATGAACTACGTAAAATAATTCTCAGTCCAATGCTCTTATAATTGTTGTTACAGGCTTAGTGGAGAAACATTAGCTGCATTTCCAGAAATTTACTCATTGCAATTAAAAAAAAAAACAAAAACAAAACAACAACAACAACAACAAACAAACAAACAAACAAAAACTCTCAAACATTTTGCCGTTGGGTTGAGGTGGCTTTTTGGCCATATTAAAAAAATTTTATTTTTCAAATCTGGAATAGAAACACTTTTTTCTAGACAAGAAACATGATCAACAATTGAAAGCTGTCCCTGACTCAAGCCATGAAGACAACAGGAAGTGGTTGGAGGATGACGGCGCAGCAGGTTTTCAATGACATAAACAAACTCATTCACATGGAATTTTAACTGTGTTTCTTTTTAACAGAAACAGCGCAATTGTAGAAAAATGTTTTACATTAAGAGAATTTTGACAAAGTTTTGTACATATTTGTCATAGAAACGTAGATAACAACTACCCAGGAGACGCAGCACTACATGGCACAACAGCTGTCAAAATGATTGATATTTGGAAATTGATAGATAAATAAATTATTCAGAGATACTCATTTATGTAAAAATCAATTCAAATAGACCCATTTCCATTTGCCCAAATTGTTTCATGTCTTTCAGCAGCAGTGCTACAGGAACAGAGACTCTCTCCAGAGTTGCACACCTGAGTTGACCTCACTGGGCCTTCCCACAAAATTCCACTCAGTTCTCATCTCCTAACTGTAATTTTTGCTCTTAATTAGAAAGAACCACACTCCTTCAAGAAATGTTGCCAAGGCATTACAAATGTATCAAATTTTGAGTATTTTTCTTAGTTTGGATGTTGAGATTTAAATTTTGTACCATGTCAATCCTGCACCCTATGACTCACCCCAGGTCTGCTACTGCAGTGAACCAATCAGACGCAGCTATTATCACATCATTCCCCCTCAAGTTTCCAGTTCAAGCCATAAATGCCTTAAATGGGACAGTTCATCTCCAGACCGTCAAGACTTTGTGCAAGTTGACACAGAGGTGAAAGTGTTTAGGAAACGTCTCAGTGGTGCAGCTGGACATTTTCACAATACTGCAAGGACGACCAGCGCCAACTATTCTCTCTCATTCTCAGTGTCACTTAGTATTTATTCTCCTGTAGCCAGCAGATACACTGACTAAGCCCCCCTGACCTGTTTCTGAGCATCCAGAGGTCCTCTAAGGAGGTGCTCAAATGACAGAATTAAAATTTGTTCTTGTCTTGATTAAAAAAAAGAAAAAATAAAACAACTGCAAAAGAGCTTTTCTCTATGTTTCCACACCCTCAGCAAATTTCAGGTCTTCTGCTAAAGGCAGCAAATATTTGTCTGGCTTTTATTATGAAAAACTCTGTCTGGATATGGTTGGAACAAACAGTTATGATCCTAATGCCAAAAATGTGATATAAATTCAGTTAAAAAGCATGCTTCATATTATTGATTTATTGTGCACTATGACTAGAATAGTTTCTTCATCAGGGACATGGAATGAGGTCAGAGTTGATGAGCAGCAATATTGAGTTCATTATAGATACATTAAATACACTAGTTGTTAAATAAGAATAATGTTAATAAAAATATGTACATAGGTAAATCTACAGAATTGAGACTGGGAAAGTGTTTAGATCAAATCGTAGAATGGCCCAGTCAAAGTTCAGACCGATTCTGATTCAAAATCTGTGGAAAAACATGAGAATTCCTGACATCCTCTGTCTAATCTGTCAGACATTTAAATATTTTGACAAGAGTAAAAGCTTCAGTAAAAGCTTTCAGAGACAGACCTCAAGAGAAAGATTGTTCTGCAAAGTATTTTCATGTTTTCATGCGTAAAAAATGTTGAAGCCTATTCCCCCTCCACTGCAGAATTATTCTCAACTCTGTGTTGCTTTATTACACAAAACTGCTCTATGACATATATTCAATTTTCTGTTGTTTGTGGTTGTGACATGACACAGTGCGAATATTTTCAAAGGCCTCAGAAATCAGCTCTCAGAGGTCATGTTGAGAAGGTTTCAGTGAGTTAATAACGCAGAACACTTTGGCCTCTGTAAAGCATCATCTGTTGTCACAAAAAACAAAAAGATGAGAAAAAATAGTGACACAAAAGTAATCATCTAGAGATTTACAGTATAAAAAGTAACACTGTGTCACAGTCTTCCAGAGTTCAAGCCTTCCTCATGCATTCAGCACAAATAAAGGTTTGGCTGCCGACACGCCCAGCGTCTTCTGGAGAGATATCCGCACCAGCCCACAGACTTTCATCCCAACCACCACCGGGTTGACTGGAAGATGTGAATAATTATTTAAAGATGTGATTTTTTAAAAATCTTATGATAACTTCTGTTTGCTTCATCACTCCCCGTCAGCCAGAGGAATGCGAGGGCTTGGCTCTTGGCAAAAACAAAATTTGTGAAACTGTCGAACGAAAAACTCCCCAATTATTTTCCTGACAGATTTCATGTTGTGCTGCTAGCTTTTCTTTTTGTGGTTGTTTGATTCATACTGGCATGAAGAAAATAATAAAAACCCAATCTATAACACCATTAAGAATGATCTTGTGCAAAAAAAAAAAAAAAAAAACCTTAAAGATGTAATGAACATGTTTGCTCCGTCCTAGCCTGTTGAAAGAAGCATGATAGGTTACTTTTAAACCTTTCATCATGAGCATCCTGTCCAATCAAAACATCACCTTACATCACAAATGAAAATATTTTCCAATTATCTCTGAGAAGAGATTAAATAAGTTTTCTACATGTCATTTTTAAAATAAAATATTAATAAAAACAGATGAATAAATATGTATTTTTGATTACTCCTTTCACATTGTCTCATTATCTTTAAGGAGATGGTGAAACTAAAATACTTTAAAAACCTCCATCTGAAATGAGGCTGAATAATCTTGAACTTAACTGTCATGAAGAAGCCAAATTTATTTTCTCCCTCTTGTAAAAATAACGCTTACACTAAGTTGGTCCGATGTTGAGTTTACATATTATTCTGAAAAGTGTAGAAAATCAAATCTTTCATTATTTTTTTTATTGGCTTTACTGAATCATGATTTTGAGAGAGGAAAGGGAAGACAAGAGCAGGAGTCATTTTGTCAAATTTCATCTGAGCTGTAGGGGAAACAATCCTGTGATAAAAGAAATGTTGTTAACAAAGTCAATAGTGTCACAAATATCGGTATTGGTGAATTATGCCTTACTTTATAAATTGATCAGAGTTTCTGTGAAAGTCGGATTAGTAATCTGTGACTACTACTGGACTATCATTGATATGAATTTGCCTCACGGTTTACTTTAAGCACCAATATATATTAGTCAGTGATTAAATAAACATCTGGACTCCTCAAGGAAACAAAAACATCTGAAGAGGACACAGCATAAAACCAGATGATTATAAATATTTAAAGATGAAACCTAAAATGAAACACTTCAGCTATTTTTATCATGAAATATCAAGCAGGACAACTTATTTTGTCCTGAAGTTTGCATGACATGACCACAGTTGTCATGGAAACCTCTCTGCACCCTGAACTGGAAAGAAGAGGTAACAGAATAAAATAGCAATATCCTTTTTTGGGGGAGAAATTGCAGTGAAGGCAAGATTGTAACATAAAATGTTGTGAAGTTATTAAAATTAGAATTCTGTGATTGAAGGAAAGTGAAAAGTCTGCAAACTTAGATGTGTAAATATTTTTTTAAAAATCCAGGTGTTTAGGTTTTGACTTCTGATACCGATGTGTTTGAACTGAGAGTCAGTTGTTAATTGAACCCAATCAAACAGTGTCATGCTGACAGACTGGGACACAGCTGGTTGGGTTTAGGCACAAACATCTCCCTCAATCTGTCAAGTCTTCCTAAGAAGGAAGAGGAACTGTTCAAAAATAGGAGGCAATTTTGACACCATGGTGTGACATTTGTTACCATGACACCACTTTATGACCATTACGTCACTTTATCTTTCCTTAAAACGCCTAAAAACTTTCATGGTCAGTTACTCATGATTTAGGCTAAAACTGTCTT
>NW_015113202.1:0-129793 GCF_001443285.1 Poecilia latipinna
TACACTCAAACTTAACATTTTTAAAGGCCTTTCGGCATGTGATGTTTGTTGTAAAGAACACCCAGATTGTCCCAGGTTGCCTTCTTTTTGTTAAAGGTTTTTTTTAACAAGTGGTTATCATTTAACAAGAAGAAAAAACTAATTTTATTAAGGGGATCATTAACATGTTTAATGTAGGGTTCAGGTGGTTATGAGTAGTCAATATCTTACCTGGAGCAACAGATATGTTACATTGTTTTGGTTTGATGAAGCATTATTTTCAAGCTGATGCAAGTTTAAAAACAAAGATTTTTTTATTGTGTAAAGAAAAACAACTTCAATTGTCAAAATGTCTTAGTGGTTCATGCAAGGAGTTTTTAATAACTTGCATCAATTAAATGCTTGCTTAAAAGTCCTACACTTTTCTGTTCTGATGTTGGTGTTCATCTGAAACAAAGCTGAACAACTGAAGCATGTCAGAAGGTTAGAAAAAAAAACTATGATAGAAAACTAAGGCAACAGTAAAATAGTCAAAAACCATTTAATCTGATTTGCTGTAATGTTATGTGGGGCTTTGGGGGCTTTTCATGCCAAAATTTGAAAGGTTTTGAACATAAAATTTATGGTTTTGGTGCTTAATATTTAGTGAGATTAAAAAAAGAAATTGAAAGAGATGTTGACATCTTAATTTATAATTTACAGAAGAAAAATGGTCTACCATAATAATGCTGAAATCCTTTTCTCCCATTCATATCTATAGGTATATTTTCTACATGTCTCTTCCTCGGTTTGAAATATGTCCTCATCAGTTTTCCGCTCTGCCTGTTTTGTCTTTAATTAGATCCGTAAGATGAAGATGCCCGGTCGTGATAACAAAGTCGCGGTTGTCGTGGGAACAGTCACTGATGACATCAGGATTCAGGATATCCCCAAGCTCAAGGTAAGTGATCTTACTAAATCTACATTTTCCTTCAAAGTATTTGATCTTATAAAGATTTAGATAATGTTCCTTCAGCATTGTGACCCTCTGAAGTTCTGCGTTTTATTCTGTAGATCTGCGCTCTCAAGGTTACCGACCGCGCCCGCCGCAGGATCGTGAAGGCCGGAGGTCAGGTGATGACATTTGACCAGCTGGCTTTGAGTTCTCCCAAAGGACATGGGACAGTGCTGCTGTCAGGTACTTGAACTTCTCCTGTTTCCTCCTACAGTCTGCCAGTTTAATCTGAGAAGGTAGAATCATTAATAAACTCTGTTATATAAGAACTCTGAATCAGAACAAAGTCTCTGGATTTATAATCTTCACCAAGCAATAACGAAATGACACCATGCAAAAATAGATAAAAAATAGTTTTGGTCTTGTTTGAAATCTTGGCACCAGGTAGCCACATTATATTTTTAATTGTTTTTGATAAATTACTCATTATGTCAGACTTTCTGTTTGATTGAGGATTTAATTTGCTCATCATTTTGAAAGAAAGATTATGGACAAACTTTGATTTTGCTAGTCATTCTCTTGTCTTCCATTTTCATTTGGACAAACCTTAATAATGCCCAATAAAGTATAGTTTTTACTTTTATTCTTATATGCTTAACTTTGCTGAATCAGATTTTAATTTGAGCATTTTATCCCTTTACATGTTGTCTCTAGGCAGCTTCAAAGTTAGTTTGATCTGGTGTGTTTTTCTCAATCCGAGTCCAAAATGTTGTAATTAAAAGCAATAAATCTATTTTGGGGGATTTTCCTAGCAAAATAAATGTCAAAAAAGGAAATGTCTTTAAAAAATGCATTTAGTTCAAGATAACCCATTCCTTATCTGATATTTTAAGGAGTTATAGATCTATAAACAGTAGATCTAGGCTCTAGATCTACTGTTTAACGTAGTTAAACTTGTTTTGTGAAACTTGTAGATGAGACATGTCTGCTGTTACAAGTTCAGTGCTAATACTTGGTACTTAAATATCCAGAATGATCTAAAAGTGCAGAAAAATATGGAAAGTTTGGCCTTTTTAAACGAAAAATGTGTAGAAATCTTATTTATTCTTTTCATTTTGAAACAATCTCTAGTCACTTTTAGGAGCCTGACAACATGAATGATTGCAAATGGTTCTTTTAATCAAGCCTTTAAGAGTTTTATTTCCCAGTCAAAATGAATCAAAGCTCCTTGTTATCCCCGACATTTCTTCTCTGCTGCTGTAGCGTTTCCAGATGTGTGCTATAAATGTGGATTATTATCTGTACTAATGTAGAGATCTAAAATTGATGATGTTGTCAGAGATTTTACTGTCTGTATCTGATGTTACATACATCTTTTCCTTTTCAGGGCCCCGTAAAGGCAGAGAGGTGTACAGGCACTTTGGAAAAGCTCCTGGAACCCCTCACAGCCACACCAAGTACGTCTGAACCCAACATGAAACCAACACAGCATCACATGGTTAAACACAGGAGCCCTGTTAGTTTATTAACCAACATTGGTTCCTTTAAAGTCAAATATTTTGACTACAAATTGATAAAACTACAAAATTCAAAACGTACTGGGTCATCAAAACAGCTTAGATTTGAGCTATTTCCATCTGATAAAAGTAAATGCATTACATCATGGTGTACTTAGTTTCTTACTTTCCCACATTGTTTCCACTTAAAAGCGGAAACCACACAGTTTACTTTGATACTTTTAATGTGCTGTGATTGTAGAGAAGCATTTGCTAAAAAATGCTAAACCTAATGCACCTTGAATTGAGGGCTTTTACAATCTGATCCTTTTGACATTTTTTCTAAATATACTTAAATTGTCTTCAGTCGAATGTTGACACTTTTGGAGTTTGTCTTTTTGCTGCTTTCAAACATCTTTATTTCACAAAAGTGCCTCTAAAGTGTAACGTTTATCTTATTTTAACAATAAAATTGTAGTTATTTTGAACATTTGATTAACATGAAATTGTGTTGGACTTATGAAGCAGAGAAAAAGTTCTGACGATTTTTGCTCTTTTAAAATCTCTCCAGTTTTAATCGTTTTGTACCACAAACGTTTCAGGTGTAAAATGAAGCTGCCTCTAGGCCTGTCACAAAAAAATTTTTGCTGGACAATAAATTGTCCCAAAACTTATTGCGACAAACGATAACATTGTTTTGAGAACATTTTCAAGTAATATATCAGTAATAACAGCATACAAATGCAAGAACACTTTCTGAAAGCTCAATAAACTTTAAATTCTCATGAACTTTTAACCACTGGAACTGTAAGATATTTGGAATATCCAAAATAAAGAAAGCAACAGATACAACAAAATAAATGATGAAGTTTCTGTAAACAAACTTATCTTTCCAAAAAAAAAAGGAGGGGGGGATAGTTGAGACCAAAACACCAGACTGCTGACTAATCATCCAGATTTTGGTAAACGGAGAGAAAAAAGAGAAACGCTAAATCAAGCAAATGAAAATTATTGAATTTCTTTTCATTTATCATGTGATGAGTTGATTTATTGTCTATTGTGACGGTCCTAGCTGCGACTTATTAAATTTTCTCCC
This sequence comes from Poecilia latipinna, assembly GCF_001443285.1. Classification (NCBI taxonomy): domain Eukaryota; kingdom Metazoa; phylum Chordata; class Actinopteri; order Cyprinodontiformes; family Poeciliidae; genus Poecilia; species Poecilia latipinna. Next base: position 3,506 of record NW_015113202.1, read on the forward strand.
GCTTTGAAAACTTATAATAATTTTCTACATTTTAGTAATTCATTCTTAGATTGCTGGTGAATGTGGTTCTGTATCTAATTCATATTACCCAGCAGGAAGTCGATTATATGCATTTCAAATTGATCACAGGTTATAATCTATGTTTCCTAAGAATGTTGAAATGCTAGAAATGGGGTGTAATACAAAATTTATCAAGAATAATTAATTACCAAGAAGAAATAAAGTGAAGTACAGTAATAGGGTAGTTATTTTGGTTTACAGAGGATCCTAATTTGTCATATTTTTAGTCAGCTGACCAACACAAAACAGGAATGGGAATAATAGAAAGTAGAAATCAAATTAAATGAGATATTTTCTAAAGTGTAATGATTTGAAATGTTTTCTTTACTGGTATAAAGTGGAAGGGATGTCATGATAACAGGTGGATGTGAAGAGAATCTAATCCACATCACCACACTGAGATACAGTGTTTTAGAGGGAAGGGGACCACAACCAATAACTGAAATCCATGAATACTTGAAACTACCCCCTCTAAAAGTGATTTTAACAGTCTATTTTAATACTTCATATCCCAAATATATCTTTATTTATTAATGCAAACTGTATTTGTACTATAGCAGAAGCTAGTTGCAAGTTACAGCCAGTCTCCTAGGAAAATTATTGGTATTTCACCTTTCCAAGTTCCACAAATGGACTGATATTTCAGACTAATTCCAGAGAAAAATACATGAATAGATGGTTTCACTGTACTGGTTTACAGGAACAAAGATTGAGATTTTGATTTGTCCTAATTTCTATTCTCTTCTCCTCTCCAGGCCCTACGTCCGCTCCAAGGGCAGGAAGTTCGAGAGAGCCCGCGGTCGCAGATCCAGCCGTGCTTACAAGAACTAGTCTCGTTTTTGTTTTTCATGCAGTCTGACAAATAAAAAGATGATTGGCTGTCCAAAAACTCCATGTCTGCGTTTTATTGAACAGCTCAAGAATGGGTTGATGAAAGCAGATGAATAAACCTCCCATAATGCACCGCGCTGCGGGCTTTTAATTGCACCGGGACTGTCTATTGATGAGCATTCATCAGTTGCCTGATAACAAATGACTGGAACCGGAAGTGGTGGTCTGCTGATGATTGGAGAATGTCGGTGGGTGTTTCAGTGTTTTCCTTGCCGTCATTGGGTTTCCTCTCCGCCGCTCAGACCTGCTGCTGCCTCGGCTCCAGACACTTCCTGCTCCGACTCAGTTTTCGCAGTCCTGGAGAGGGGGACAGGATGAGGTAATTTGTACTTTGTTTCAGCGCTGCTTTGTGTTCTGCTGGGCTTGAATTACCATTTATAAGGTCCAAATTTGAATCTTAACTTGTATTTCTTTACCGCTACTTTGCATAGTAAATCACAGCGGTCTGTAGCTAACACGCTAGTTTGTGTACATCTTATCTAACAATTTGACTTGAACGATTAAGTAGGACTCTAAAGCTAGCAATAATATATATCGATAAATTTTTTAAAGGGAACAAAAGGCAAGTGTAAGTTAAACTTAAGCTGGATATGAAGTAGAAAACTGTTAGCTTCAGCTAACTGACAACAGTTCGAACTAGCTAACATTAAACTGAGGGGCGCAACTTTCATTGGCCTCTGGGTTAATTGACTCTCTTGTAGTTTAAAACTCTCTTCAAACACAGTTTTGGGTTTGTTTTTGAATAGTATTTTAATAACTGTTTTCGTGCCGCAGTTGAAGAAATTCTGATTAAGTTAGCTGGCTAACTGACGGATTGTTGCTAGCTTGGTTAGGTGGTCAGCATCGATCAAAGTTTCCATGTAAAGCCAACGATAACCAGACTGCCGGCCAGGGCTTTAAAATGTGTCTTTAAACTGCGTAATTACACCCTAAATTGATGAATACCTCCGTGTATTCAGGAAATGAACCAAACTGTTTTTTTCTTTACCGTTATTTCTACAACCTCTTTGTGTGTGTGGGTGGGGGGGGGGGGGACAAATTTAGCCTCCTTGTTATTATTTCTGTGTCCCCGCCCTGCACTTCAAGGACGTAAGATGCAACAATGGGCATCAGTGAGGTGCATTTCTGCGTGTTTAATCAGAGCAGGACACTGGCCAACTGTTGGTTTGTCTGCATTACAGCTCGAACAATGTTTCCACACTGTTCTTGCATTTGGAAAGAGCTGCGACCAGGTTAATATCTGTCTGAGATTGAACATTTACTAAGCCAGTTGTTCTGTTGCATTGCATACTAAATATGACATTTTACCTAGAATACATGGCTTTGAAAAAGTTTTAATACATCTTCAAAACTCTGACTGGAACTTAAAAGGTGTTTAATCTAGTTTATGTGGTGGACTATCAGAGAAATGCATAATTGTGAAAATATTTTTTCGGTTCTAAATAATTCCCTTCAGAAGTAAATAGATTATATCTTTAAACAACAAAAACACAAAATCTTACCAAAATATTTTTAGTCTAGTTTCTAGTGCTAATATATAAACTAATACAAAACTAATTTGCAAGTAAATCTTCAGCAAAATGTTGATGGAAAAAGTAGATTATTTCACTTGTAAAAATACATTTTTCCCTCGTTGTAAGTGAAATAGTCTGCCAATGTAGCTATTTTTTTCATCAATGTTAATTATTTACTCAAAACAAGCTCCTATATCTTGCTGAACAATTACTTGTAAGTTATTTTTTGTCTTTTTTCAAGTATACTAAGATATTTGCTTTAGAAACTAGATCAAAAAATACTAGGTAATATTTTTGCAGTGCATTAAATTTAATCTTCTTTATTTAAGTTCAGCTGTTCTGTGAATGTGTTTGATGTGAAGGGAAGTGGTCAGCTAAGTCCAAAACTGAACATGTTGGGCATGAAGCAAACCTCCTAATCTGTGAAAGATTTGATACCAGGAGGAATGAAACCTGTGTTGAAGTTGTTCTTTTAAGTGGTTTATTATGATAAACAAGGTAAAAAAAAATGCCTCAATTCTAATTGTGCGTCTAAATTGGTAGTTCTGAATCAAGTCAGTGTGTGCATCATCATAAAATTGTATTTGTTGGCCGATAATGTTTTGCGTCATGCATTTGAACTGGCCGTGATAAAGTCACGGTTGTCGTGGGAACTGAATTGAGGGAACATGTTGGGGACATTGTGATCACGTAAAAGCAAGACAGCTCAGCAGTTCAAGATCCACATTGTGACAGAGGGCACTTTTGTCCCACAGTCCTGAGGATTGAAACTCCTGATTATGTAAATGCTTGCAAGCTGCGGTCATTGGCATGCAACTATTTCATGCACAGTAATGTGGCGTCTCAGCAAGGCGGTTTAAGGATGTGTGACTGTGAGTCAGTAGCAGCCCAGACGCACCTAAGTTCAAGAAGCGTGGCAGATCTATATTGCTTCACTGTGAAAATAATCTCTCCTGCTTATTGCAGTGATTGTTGCTAAAACTGAGATCTAAAAATACATTTTTCTATAGTAATGAGCAATATTTTTTTTACTCAACTCCTTACAGGGTCACATTGTAGATGTCTGACTTTCCGATATTGACATCAACACTTAACGTTGCTTTTCTTTTCCTACAGGAGCAGAGATGTTTGGGAGGGAACGTGACTCCAGGGGCTTTACTTAAGGACATTAAGATGGCATGAACTAAGGACTTACCTGGAACTGATTCCTTTGTGCATTTGCTTTGTTCCTCTTTTTTTTTTTTTTTTTTTTTGCTTATTCCCTGTGTTTGTTTTTTGTCAGATGTCATTCGGAGGAGTGTTTTCTACGACGACTCTTTAATTTATCACACTACCGTCCTGAAAGCGTGATTTTTGTCACTCCTCCTGCTTGTGTCGTATATAATCTCTGAGATTTCAGATAGCAATAGAAGTTTCAAAGGTCTCAGAAAAGCTGCACTAATCAGAAAAGCTGCACTCATCATATCTACGGGGCATTCGTCACGCTGCAGGCTGCACTCGACATGCAACATACTTTAAGGAATCGCTGCACATTAGTTTAATGACCTCCTTTCACAGAAAAGGTGTGTTTTGCTTCTTGTCTTATTGATACTTTATTGATGTATGAGTTTCTTCTTTTTAGAGGTTCAGTTTTGTACCTTGGTGTGATTATTTAAAGATTACTGATTAATTAGCTGCTCTGCTGCCTTGTTTTGCTAAGACCAAAGGCAGCTTCAAACTGAAATGTAAACTTTTTTGTACTTATGCAATTTCTGACTGAGTTTCCCGTTCACGTGTTGAAGTTTTGCTTGTCCAGTTTTTAATTGGCAGGAAACTGTTGAAGCTGACATCTTTGATTAGATTTCATTGCTTTTTCCCCCTCATCTTCACTGGATTATTTCTTTTGAAAAATTACTCTTTATACTGGAAGAAGTTTGCTTTTTAAATGAAGACCCAGTCAGAAGATTTTGTTGTTTTTTGTTGTTGCCTGCATGAAGAATAATTTTGAAGTGATTTCAGGGATGAAGTTCTTTTCCGACACATTTTAATTTTTCTTGCACATCTTGAAGAACTGACAGCTCTTTGAGCTTCTGGATCCAGAAGCTCGTACTGTTTGCTTCGTCAGACTGGCAGACGTCGTCCGATCCAAAAGTGAGGATGCGCTCCCCAGATTCCTCCTCGCCTTCTCCAGAAGAAGCCCTCCTTCACGGACAGTTTGCCAGCTGGGAATCTGACAGTAGCTGCAGCAGCAGCTGCAGCTGCCCGGAGAGCCCTGGAAGCTCAGGAGGGCTTTCCCCCACCACCTCACCACCTCTGAGTCCGACGTCCAACTATGCCTTGACCCTCACCCACACCCACATTCACATCCAGCGTCTCTCATCGCGGCCTGGGAAGGAAGCCCGTCTCCTGCTGCCTCTGTCTGAGCTGGTGGGGTGCAGCTGTCCTCGCTCTCCTGCGCCGCCGCTGCTCGTGCTGTACTGGTATCCGCCAGGGAAGCGGAGGAAGGGGGTGTCCAGGCGCAGGCAGGTGAAGGCGTACCTGGCAGAAAGCCGGCCTGAAGCTGAGAGGTGGTCGGCCGCTATTCAGTGTTTGCTCAGAGAAGTGCCCGTTACAGCTAACACAGGTGAGCATCTCTTTCACCTGAAAAGCCTTTTTGTCCAGACAGAATCACAGATCATCTGTATCAAAGCAGTCATTAATATTCACTCATGTTAAAAATTAGATTTTCAGATCTGAAAACAATATTTATAATCAGTCTGGCTGTACAATGCTGGTTTTCACAAACCTACCTGGTAGATTGATAGATTAACACTACATCACTTCAAGTTTTATCATTTTCTATGAGATTTCTGCAAAATTATCCTTTGGGACGATTCAAATTATTATTATTATTTTTAAAAAGAGAGAATTTATGAAGCTTGGTCTTGGTTTTAGCTCATATGTCACCTTAATGGCCTAAGTCAAACTGTTTCCTTCTAAAAGATGTTTCAACAAACAAAAATACTTTTGGGAAAACAATGACTTAGGACATTATTTCAGGAAGGAGGCAATATTTTAACAGCTTATATAATTGAGTGAAATTTAATTAATGTATTGTATTGTTGCTGTTTGTATTTTTTTTATCAGAACAGGTCTACATAAATAAAAGTCAAATAAAAATGAAAAAAAAAATGCATACAAAGATATATTTAGATAGTATTGAAGTGGTTCTGTAAAATAAGTAACTATGTATTTGACATTTTCTATCTGCATTTGTGACAGAAGAAGAATTAATGAAAAATGAAAAAGTGTTCAGTAGCAAAGCTGCTGGTAGAAATTGCGATGATATTACAGATTACAATCCACGTTTTCCTGAATTCGTTCGTCTTTATGCTGTTGTATAACATCTTCTCTCAATCCACTTAATGAGTTTTAGTGTCGACATCACATTGATCCCAGCGGCCAAATAGATGAAATGCAGACTTGAAATTTATTACTTTACTAAATAGTAAATGAACAGTTTTTTGCGAGTGTGATGCTAATTTGTTATATTGTGTTGCTCTACTGGAAGATGACATTAATTTAGTATCCGTCACAGTAAGAACAGTGATGGTTATAGCAGGTGGAAGACAGTTTTAGGTCGACTGGAGCGTCTCAGTAAAGAACATCATCATCTGCAGAAAGATGCAATTCAGCTGCTGGTTTTTCCCAATGATTTTAATACAAATCTGGTGAAAAAACATGTTCTGTTTTATAGCTTTGAGCGACCCTATAAAAATGTTATTTCTTTGTAAAGTATTCACTGTTAGATGTTTCGGCTCACTGGGTCTTTAAGCTTGACAACAGTGTCCATTTAGAGACTTTGATTGTTTTTAACCGATTGCGTTGAAGGGCATTTAAAGAATGCTTGTTCTGCGCCTTTGCTTGTTGTGACCTTTATGTTTGGCTCCAGGAATTGGTCTGAAACTCCACATTTTGTTGTTTTGTTTGCTTTCATTTATGCCTCCCTTTGTAGACTCTTGCTAATTATAGCTGAATGTCACGGTGGCCCTGGGTCTTCCTGCATGTGCAGCCAACTCATTCTGTCTGGAAAGTTTTTATTCTTCACAGCTTTCAAAGGCTGCACAATACCTAAACACTTCAATAAGTAAACTTTGACGTTTATCAAACTGTTCACCCTCTCTTTTGTCTGTTCTGCACTCACATGAGTCTACATATTCATAATAAATACAAAGTTTCACCCAGAAAACTTGCTAAGCCTGGTAGTCGGGCTGCTCTGCAGTCCATTCGTCCAGCCGCCTGCCGTGTTTTTGAGTTAAAAAATGATTAAAGTTGTCAGGAAATTGGAAAATATCACTTGATGATTATGTGTTATTGAAAGACTGAAAAATTAATATCTGAACACCAACTATAAAGTCTTTTAAAAAATGCAAACATTTAAAAAAAAAAACTTAAATAAGCAATGCTAAGCCTGGTGGGGGCACAAGTAAAGCCTGGTGGCCAGCCAGGCTTACAAAACAGTGGAGGAAGCCCTGAAATATATAGACAGAGAAGGTAAAGGTGCTGCATCATGCCACTCCTTCCCTTCAACTAATAAGACTTGGTTATCAGAAGATAAGTGTTCAATGTTCAGTCTCCTTTTTGTCACTGTAGCCTCTGTTAACGTTCCTTATCTAGATGTTTTCTGTTGCTTATCTCGTTACATAACATGCAATTGAATTATTCTGCTACATTCCATCTTTGTTCTTGCTTTGGTATTAATTTAGGAATCAGCTTTTTCGCACTCTGAATGGTAGTATTGTTGGGCTTTAGTGATCACTGAGCTGCCCTTTAGTTGTTCACAGTTAACTATTTCTAGGAGAGAAATATAGTTTCTTTAAAATTATGACTTTTGTAAATTGCTGGAAAATATTATTGGAATTATATTGTGAACAGAGCAAGTGTTTCATTTCTAAGTCGTACAGTTTAAAATATCTGAAAATCAGTTCATGGTGTTGGGTGGCAAATGATTATCTTCACCTACACTTGCTTACTCTGCATTGCTTAGGTTCAACAAAGTTTTATAAAACATTTCTCAGGGAGTTTGGTTCATATTAACATGATGGCATGATGTAACAGCTGAAACTTTGTCGGCTGCCCATTCATGATCCACCACATCCCAAAGTCGCTCAGTTGCGCTGAGATCTGGTGACTGAAGTACAGTGAGTTCATTGTTGCATTCAAGAAACCCGTTGGGAATGATTTGACCTTAGAAGCAGCGATCAGACGATGGGTACACTGCAGTCATAAAGAGGAAAAGAAACAACACTCAGGTACTCCATGTTGTTTGAACAATGGTCAGGTTATGCTAAGGGAGCCAAAGTGTCTCAAGAAACGGAGAGCGTTGAGTTTTGGCCATGTGATTGGAGTGAAGTACACTGCCAGGTGAAATAAGAGAGGCTCAGTCTCAAAAGAGTCGACTAACTCTGAAACAAAAGCTCAGCTTGCGTTGGACGATGTGGGCTTAAAATTTTATCATGATATTGTACTATTGTGACAATGACAAAAGTGACAATTTGAACAGTGGAGAAAACAGTGAAAATACAATTTTAGTCAGTTCTTTTAACATCAGTTGAAATTTGAGACAGCAAATGAAAATTTGCATTATTAGAAATATTTCACAATAAAGGATAAACAATCCGATAAAAGCCAGCGGTAGGAGTTAGGTCATGCTACAAATGTTGAGGATTTCTAGATGTCCTGAATAATTACTATTTGAAAATTTAACTTGGCATTTCTTCCTCTCATCATCAGAGTTTTCCAGAAGTCTGCTACCTCGTCCCAGGCGACTACTGTTATTGGTCAATCCGTTCAGCGGAAGAGGCCAGGCGATGCAGTGGTGTCAGGCCCACATCCTGCCAATGATTAGGGAGGCCAACATCAGCTACAACCTCATACAGACGGGTAACACAAGAAGCTGAAAACCGTAGCTGTGAGTAAGGATAATGCATGAATGTTAATTTATCTTCATTAATCTGTCCTAGAGCGAAGGAACCACGCGAGAGAGCTCATCAGAGAGATATCGCTGCCAGAGTGGGACGGCATCATCATTGTTTCTGGAGACGGCCTGATGCATGAGGTGAGGTTCTGATGAAAACATTGATGTGCAGGTAAAGTTTTATGTCTCCTGAAGTTTTTTATATATATATATATCCTGTGGATCTGTAGGTGATCAATGGACTGATGGAGCGTCCAGACTGGGAACAAGCAATAAAGACACCTCTTGGCATTCTGCCCTGCGGCTCTGGGAATGCACTGGCTGGCTCCATCAACCACTACGCAGGGTGAGGGGAGCAGTGACTGGTCAGGCGTCATCAACCCATTTCTATCTGTCATCAACGTAAAGCTGGACAAGTCAATAACAACATGCATCAAGATAGACAATATCTGATCAATACAAAGAGAGAGAGTACCCAATAATTTCACTGAACTTCGATTGAGAACCGCACTGCATTCTGGGAGATGTAGGCAGAGGGCAAAGCTTCAGCCGCTCACAATTAGCTGAGCAAGGTCACTCTTTGGTTACCTAGCAACAATTTGTTGAGTAGCTAGTGGTTACCTAGCAACAACCTGTTGAGTACCTTGCTTAGCAGCAGTTTCAGGTTTCATCGCTCATACCTACTTAGAAATAAATGACAACGGCGCAAGGTGAAAACTGGACTGAAAAAGGAAAAATCACGTCGCTGGTTTGGGAGTATTTCAGATATTTAAAACAAAAAACTAATAATTATTGATATCGACTGAAATGAAACACTGAAACTGTGAAATCTGCCCCAGGTCAACTTGCTATTAGCAGTTAAAAAAAGAGATGGAGCAACTGTGATTTTTTTTATATTTTTCAGATGCAACATTATTTAAAGTCAAATTTGTACTTTCTCCCTGCAAATCTGAAACAAATATTTTAAAATCACCATTTGGGTTTCCCAGTATGTCCTTTGTAAATGGAGACTATTTCTATCAGAGATGAGTTTTTTTTTTGTTTTTTTTACTTCCCTTCCTCAGGTATGACATGTGCCTTCGAGAGCCGCTCCTTTTAAACTGCTGCTTCTTGCTCTGTCGAGGCGGCATCCGACCCCTGGACCTGGTCTCTATAACAACAAGCCCTTCGCCCTCCAAAAACAGCCGTACTGCAGCACCCAGGAGACTGTTTTCCTTCCTTTCTGTCGCCTGGGGCTTTGTGTCTGATGTCGACATCGAAAGCGAAAGGTGTGCGTTTTATGTCAAAACTCAAGTTATTTGGTTGGTGCTGTTTTTTGCAAAAGTATCCGTGCTGTTGAATTCTTTTGACATTTTAAAACCACAAACTTCTTTGTATTTTCGGGGACTTTATGTGATAGGCTAGCAAAAGTAGTTATATCTTTATAAAATCCTTTTTACACATAAAAATCTTAAAAAATAAATAAAAAATGGTAAAGGGCACTTTTATTCACCCTCAGAGTTAATATTTTGTAGAAGCACCTTTCTCAACCATTTTTGCTCATCTAGATGCTTTCACTCATTTTTATTTGCACAACAGTTCAGACTCAGTCAGACTGGAGGGATAGGTTATCTCAGCATCAATTTTCAGTTCTTACAACAGATTCCTGGTTCAGCTCTGGACTTTGACTGGGTCATTCCAACACATGAATATTCTTTGATCTAAACTGTTAAATTGTAGGTCAGACTACGATTAGGGCCGCCCTCCTGGTGGAAAGGAAACCGCCGTCCCAGCCTCAACCTTGTAGCCCCCAACAGTCTCTCTTCCTGGATTGTCCTGTATTTAACTCCACCAATCTGAGACACTTCCTGTTTCTCTTCCACCGCCATCAGGAGTTTCAGGATGATGTGTACTTCCTCAGACTCTACCTCAAGCTTCCCCAAAACCTTATCTGTCACCTGTCTGGATTTTATTTATGGGCACCAGAGTAAAAAGCGCTGAAAGGGGGCCAATGTGTAGGCCATGAGTTCAGATTTTTAGTTGAAAAGAAAGTATTTTTGTGTTTGTCTGATATATAAAATCCCGATTAGATGCATTAAATGTGTGGTTGAAAGCATGACCAAGTGTGGGAAGTTCTAGGACAATCAAACATCACAAGACAAAGTTTCATTTTAAACATTTTCTTTGTTCCAGGTATCGTGGTTTGGGCTCAGCTCGCTTCACTTTGGGCACTTTGGTGCGCATAGCTTCTCTTCGATCGTACAAGGGCCGTCTGTCCTACATGCCTCCCTCTGTAGTTGCCACGACTTCAAATGGGACACCTCCACCCAGGAGACCCCTCTCCCGCAGCATTACTGAAGGCCTGGATGGATTCTCCAAAACACCCATCCATCGCACTTGCTCCGACATGGGCATCAGTGAGCAGAGGAGCCTCCTGCGCAGAGGTGAGATGGAAAGAGAGGAGAGGCAGAGAGAGAGGACAAGGAGACGACAGAGGGGTAGAGGTAAAGGAACTGGTGTGGTGAGAGCGAGCAGTCTGGCAGAAGACAGAGAGAAGGAGGGGCAGATGGAGATGGAAGCTGAAGAGAAGTCCGGAAACTGTTCGGAGAAGTCCGGAGCGAGTTCTGCGTCAAATGAACGAGATGAATCCAATATGGGAAGAGATGAAAGGCTGGCAGGGATAAGGGACGAAAGGGAAGACGAGGAAACATCAGAGCCAGACTCCTGTGAAATGTTGGAGGATGACGATGACAGGGACGAGGAAGGCAGTGGCGGTTCCCTGGAGGCGGACGGACTGTTGCGAGCCAGGGAGTTGGGAGAGAGCTACGGGGTGGACATGGGAAGAGAGGCACAGGAAGAGCCTGGAGATGACCTCTCTAGCCAGGACAGTCTTCAGAGCACCAGAGAGTTGGTGAGGAAGAACTCGGCTCCTTCGAGCCAGATAGCCGACTCTCTGCTGAGCCAGCCTCTCAGTCAAGAATCCAGCACAGATTCTGGGATTTCTTATGGCATGGAGGACATGGATCTGAACGACACATTATTCCAAAAACAGTCTTACTCTCTGGATGTGGCTCGGGAGCGATCTCTCACCATCTCTTCCCCTTTCCGTCACAATCCCTTCTCCTACAAGCAGAAAGTTCTGGACCAAAACCAAAACACGTCCCGTCCAAGGCCCCACTCACTCCTCCAGCACTCTAGCTCCAACTCCCTCCCTCCTAAAATGACTCCCCCCTCCTTTTCTCCCACACCGCCGTCTTCCCCTTCCACTTCCTCCCCACACTCATCATCCTACCTCGCCCCCCGTCCTAACACCCCTAACTCCACCTTGAACTCTCCCTCGTTCCAAATGCCGTCCTCGTCTTTTAACTTTGACCTTAACGAACCAGCAGGACTCCTAAGGAACCGTCCGTTTGTCTCGCTGCCTTTCGATGTGCCAAGGGACGACTTGTTACCGCCACTCGATCAGCCGCTCCCCACCAGAGATTGGGTCACCATTGAAGGGGACTTTGTCTTGGTCTTGGCCCTTTACCAGAGCCACCTTGGGGCTGACCTCCATGCTGCACCTCAGGCCAGGTTTGACGACGGCCTGATCCACCTGACCTTTGTCCGTGCCGGCATCTCCAGAGCCACGCTACTCAGACTGTTCTTTGCCATGGAAAAAGGAAACCACCACTCAGTCAACTCGCCGTACGTGAGCCATGTTTCCTGCAAGGCCTTCAGGCTGCAGCCGCTGTCTCCGCGGGGAACCCTCACTGTGGATGGTGAACTTGTGCCCTACGGGCCACTACAAGCGCAGGTTAGAAAGATCAGTAACAGCACCTGAACGTAACCGTACAGTATCTGTGATAAGCTTTGAAATTTTCCACATTTTGTCTTGTGAAGCCAAAGAGTTGAAGATGGACATGGGCTTTTATATAAATGATCACCAACATGGTGAATAATGGCAAAGTGGGAGGAATTTAGAAAAGATTAATGGAAATAACTTATCATTCTGGTTCAGGTTCTGATTAGTTTATGCTGTGTAATTTGTATTATATCTTTGTGTCAATAAGTTACTCATCAATTTTTTCTGGTCTTTCACAGGTTCATCCTTCCATGGCCCGCCTCATTGTTGGAGACACTGGAGTAAAGATTACCAGACTTTAATAAGGGATTATGGATCTTATATTCATATATACATACATACGTACATATATTGACATATCAATACTCTAATGAATTATCTCTGTCGCCCTTAAGCTCTCAGAGGGAGAAAGATAAAGTGGAGTGTTTGAGACACTAGCTTTGTTTGCAGGAAACACTTTCGTAGGGATTTAAAGGGATAACACACCGAGCCAAGCGTCATTGCAGAATGACTGCAGGGATTAATACTAAATTTCAAGAATTGTTTCTAAAAATGCGCTTAGTTGCACAAGTGTTGTATGATGTATAGTAAGAAGGGGAACCACACAGTCTTGGATAAGAAGAGGGAATACCAATACCAATTGAATGTTTTGTGGATTTTTTCGAGCAGACAGTGCATGTACATGTTGGTATGCATGCAGAGAAGCACTAACTGAATTTTGCCTTAGTCTGAGAAATACGATTAATACCCAAGACAAAGATATTCTGGGGCTTTTTAAATACACGGAAATTATCCACAATCCCTTACCTGGACTCTTTCTTCCACCAGTGTTAAACTTTTAAAGGACAAAAACTTGTGTCCTTTAAATTAATGCCTTATCTACCTTTTGCTCATTCTGTTATGTACTAAGCCTGAAACTTGTTAGAAGGAGAGTTTGGGGTGTTTTTGAAGGTGAGGTTTTGCTAGAAACGGTATAAACGGCTAATTTCCTACCTGCAGTAGACAATTTGCTTAATGTTTTTAATTTACATCAAATTTAGATGGTCTATAAGGCTAAAGCTAATAGCTAGTCCAATCAGAGTCTGTTTCAGAATGCTCTTCTATTTAATTCAAAAAGCTCAAATCAGAAAATTAAGGTTTTTTTACCTTTAAACTGTCGTCACCTTTGTTTTAGATTGTTATATATACAGAAATTCATAATTATTCACACAGGAAATTGAGGTTGGAGGTGGTGCGCTAGTAATTTATTCCTACTCCCCAAACATTTACAGCATTTCTGATCAGAGAAACTTTGTGAAATCAAAGGAAAATGGTTTAAAAAATATTATAGGGGTTTAATTGAACACAATTTATGGATTTGTACACCATTCAAATGTTATCAGGCAGTTATATTTACTGGAAACGCTTCTACATGTTTCATGCAGGAAGATTATTGAAGATTATTCCTGACTCAAATTATATTTGTAATTCTAGTTCTTTGTGCAAATAATTTACAAGTTCAAGCATGACAACAGTTTAAAGGTTCATGAAACGGCACATACAACACTGTGGCATTTAGCAATCAGAGATTTTAAGACAGTAGAAGTTCACAAGGCTACTCGTTAGTCTCAGCCTCCAGGCCTAACTAAACTGGATTTGTACAAAACGCAGATACCAGTTACCTACTGCAGATAAGATATTGACTGCTTACATAACCTCATCTCAAATCCCTTTAACCTCTGTTCAACTGAAATATTACATCAGATGCATAAATTTAACACTAGTTATACATTTCCTTAGCTCCAGCTGCCTACTGTGATTCTCCAGAGTAACGTGACTGTACATCAAATCCTCTTGCTACAAGTAAATCAGTTTAAAGCAACATCAACAAAAAAAACCCTGATAATTTCTGGATTGAATGTTAATCGTCGCTGACATTTGCATTCTGCCTGCTTGTTTTTAGCCAGTGGATGCACGCTGCTGATGATGTCAGTGATGTTGGTTGTTGAAACATGTTGAACATAGCAATGCCTGAATAAAACTAGCTGATTTCTCACCGCTTCCAGACACTTTGATATAAAAACAATCACTGCCTTAGGCCTCAGCAGTCTGAGAAGAAATAGTTGAAAATGTAGTTAGATGGGATTCCTCGGTTATCTTGGATATGCTGCACAAAAACTGGAATTTAAGCAGCACAGATCAGTAGGACGCAAAGTAACTATTTAATGAATACTAACTGCCTAGTACAGAGATTGCGGACTGAATCGCATTGCTTTAATGAATTGTTGGAGTTTAAACACTCATAAGGTAATGAAAGGTACAACTGACTGTTTAAAAAGCCTTTTATAAGAGCCAGAGGAGACGACACTAAACTAAATCAAGGCTATATTGGTGGATCAAATGATTTAGCATGAGATGAGATAAAAAATACCAGCTTAAAGTTGAAGTAAACCAGCTGCAGAAACAGACTGTTAGATTACTGTCTGTTACTTTTCCATCTGAAACTTTCTGATAGTTATTTGAGCTGATAAAGTGAAAGTGAGTTTTTCTGAGCCTGAATTGTCTTACAGAGGTTAATTTTCTTACTGTAGAGCCTGCTGACTCGGTCTGAGCTGAAGATGAATCATTAGCATGTGCAATATATCAATCAGTTAGAAGATGTGCCAACTGCTTGGATCACCATCAGCATACTGTACTTTTTTAATCAATGCCTTTGTATAATAAGCCTGTAAATTACAACTGTTGAGGATTTGCTCAACAGGTTTATCTTTCTGTCTTAGCCTTTTTTCCCCCTTTCAAATGCACAATTGAAGTAGTCCACCACGGTTTTTACACTGCTTTCACAGCTACAGAATGTGAGTACTACATTTTGAGTCTAAGCTTGTACTTTGACTAAATAGGAACTGATACACACAGTGTGAACAGAAATATGCCAAAATGTTTACTAATGTTGCAGAGCCTAGTTTTGATAGTTTACTTTCTTTGAGCAGCAGCTTTGTCTGTGGCCATAGCTGGGACCATGGCGTCTTCTAGACCAATCTGATGGGACAGTCCTGGACTGCAACTTCTGAGTGGATAAATGCCATTAAATCGTCTTTAGTGGGCTGCTTGTAATGAAATGGTAATATTACTAAATCAGTGGAAATGTATACATATACAGTGTACAGGTAATGGTTATAAATTGTTTCAAAAATAAATGTAACTTCATAAATTTGTCTGGTGTGACGGAATTCATTATTCCTTCTAATATATGGGGCTGTTAATTTTATAAATGCTGCTTAAGTGGGAGCTAAACTGAATATTTTGGCTTAAATGCAAAATACTGTTTTAAGTAAAAATAAAAAAAAACACTGCTCATCATGCTTTGTATAAAACAGTGGTGGCAGCATCATGTAGTGGAGCTGCTTTTCTGCAGCAGAGAAAGAAACTGATCAGAGTTGATGGGGAGAATATATGGAGGTAAATATTGTTCAATCCTGGAAGAAAACTTGAGAAGCTGCAAAAAGATTTGAGACTGTTCAGCGGGACAATAAGACCAAATAGCAAGAGCTGCAAAGGAATGGAGGGCCAAGTCAAATACCATAAATCAACGTGTGTAAGCTAATGACTCAGATATTCAGGCTGATAAATAATTTTGGTCAAATCAGTGGGGAGATCAGATTACTTATTCATATGGTACAACAAAATCAGCAGGTGTGGCTATATTACTGAATAACTTTCCAGGGAAAATAATTCATACAAAACATGACAGTGATGGCCACTGGTCTTTTTCCGTATTACATATTGAGGACTCATTCACAATCCTAGGTAGCATTTATAGTTACTGTAACATTTCTAAAAATAAAGAGCTTCTTACAATTATTGAATATCGAACAACTTAAACATTTTCTACTAAACATATTTTATTAGGTGGGGATTGGAATATGACTATGAATGTAAGAGAGTTTGATAGTGAATGTGAGAGAGTTTGACTGTGAATGTGAGAGTTTGATAGTGAATGTGAGAGAGTTTGACTGTGAATGTGAGAGTTTGATAGTATGTGTAAGAGAGTTTGTAAGTTTAGACCTAAATCAAGAGGCCCATGATGGTTTGACGTTAGGCAGCAGATGTCCCACAGCTGATTGACTGAACCTGCCATGGGCAGAGGAACAAGACCATCCCAGATATGGTAGGTTGTTAGGTCGGCTACTGTTGAGAAAGATGGACAACAAAACAAAAGGAGATATTATGAATCACATCAGAATATGTAAATTATTTGGCAGATAGCGCTTAAATCAATATTTAAAATGCTTTTCTAAACAACAGTGTTGGAAGATGTCAGTGATTTTAGTGAAACTTAATATAGCACTGACAGGCAGCGGTGTATATGTTCTCCCAACTTTGGCTAAAGCTGCTGCTAGCTGGTTTACTCTCCGATCGGAGGCTGTTTATTATATACACAGTTAGAGAATGGTGGATTGACAATGAGTAATAACGACTAACACTTAAATGCTGTTGTTATTAACCTTACCTTTTAGTATATCCTTAAGATAATGAGTATCCGTGAATTTTTCAGTCAAGTTTCCCGAGGCAAAATCACACCAGAAGTAAACATACACCTCTTCGAGTTATGGCGGCCATTGTCTGACATCACTATAAAAAAGGGTCTCCAGAAAAACTTCCGGTTTAAAAGAAAACTTGCTGTAGTCCAATCCGTGATTTCTTAGATCTCCCACTGGGACGTACCTCTTCCGTTTTGTTAATGTTGTAGTGATTTCGTTAATGTTGTAGTGCTTTCGTAATTTGTAATTGTGCTTCGTTAATGTTGTAGTGTTTTCGTTAATGTTGTAGTGCTTCCGTAATTTGTAATTATGCCTCGTTAATGTTGTAGTGCTTCCGTAATTTGTAATTATGCCTCGTTAATGTTGTAGTGCTTTGCAGGGCCACCGTAAAAATTGAGACGTTCATGCACACCTGTTTGCTTGAGTCCATTTTCTTGCCTTTTTGATATTTGACAATAGCCTATTTTTTCGCTAAACTGTGAAGTTAGTCGACATTAAATAATGTAGCTCTTCATGGGTTATTATTTGTTTAAATGTAATGTAATTTCCAAAAGCAGCAATAATGCGGCATATCTGCCTTCACCCTCCGCTCTTTCTCAATATAAAAAGATAAACTGGTTTTATTTTGAAAATGAACTGACCGGAAGTAGACTGGTGTACACTCAGACGCCTTTACCCGTGTCGCCTCCTTCTTTGTCTACGGCCCAACATTTCGACACCGGTGGGGGGGTTTGTCTGTTTTTTTCTGTCTCTAGTTTTGAGGATATATTTCGCGATATATCCCCAATTTTCTGACATTTAATGACAGTCGACTCTGAGCTATTTATGCCTAAAAATAAAGCACCAAAAATGGATGACCTGGACTACAGTAAGTGTTCTTAAGTCGCTGTTTGCCTGTGGTTCCGGTGGCTAACCGCGGCTAGTCAGGTGTAGCTTGTTGCTTATTTAATCATTCGCGCAGGTTGACGAAACTCTTCATGCCGAAGCATATTTGTAATATGACTGTCTTTCTCCGACATCGCGTTTACTACAGTCCATATTCAGAATAAAATTGCAACAGTAATGCTACCTTTGCTAATGAAATATTGATTGTATCGATGGCTGCCCTGAGCGAACTTTACAGCTAATGTCGGTGGATGTTTAGCATCGCCACCAGCCTTTTGAGTTATAACTGGTCTATCCTAAAAGGGAATCGTTTCCTAGAAAGCACACTGCAGCTGGTTTAAATTAATGTACAGCTTTTTATTTTTTTAGCAGGAGAGACTGTGGGCGTGGCAGCTCATTGTTTTGTGGTTTAAAATAAATCGTCTTGTAAGAATTTGTTGCTTTGAGCACCAATAATTCTAGTTTTAGCATTCTTTTGTTGTTGTTTTTGGCGAAACTGATTAATTTACAACATTGTAAACATTTTGTAAATTGTTTTTCCAGCTCAACTTGTTGGTGCTTTTGTTTGCTGCTGCTTCTCAGGCAGGATTTGATTCAGCTGTGTCTTTTTTATTTATTTATTTTTACTGTATTGTGCGTTAGGATGCTCAACATTAAATACATCACTCTAAATGTAGAAACAAACGCATAATAAAAATAAAGTTTCATCCAACTTAGTTATTCGGAATTGTCTTGTCAACTTTATGAAGATTATTTATGTTTACTTTTATGCAACTCTTTAAGCAATATTAATACTACTTGATTATTGGGGTGGGTATCATAATTATTTTGATAATATTAAAATATGTTTCATGTATGAGATTTATGTGATACACTTCAAAACACACTGCATTTATTTAACATGCATTACAAAAAAACATACTAAAACTCATTCTTATAGCATCAATTCACAATGAATTGTAATTTAAAGAAATTTAAAACATAATAAATTTCATTTCAATTATTCATTCATTCCAGTTATCAAACAGTCCATTTAGTTCAGGTTATTATTCAAATCAGATTGTATCGAGTTATTGGCTTGCAGCGTTCATTTCTTCTGGATGAACATGTAGCGACAGTGGAGAGGAAAAACTTCCCTTTAACAAGAAGAAACCTTCAGCAGAACCAGGCTCAGGACAAGTGACTGTCTGTTTGGTTTTCGCTTGATTAGCCAGAGCAGAGACACAAAAAACATACAGAAGAATTGACGCTGAAGTACTTTCAGTGTTGATGAAAAGCAAAAAGGTAACAGGAAAAGGAGAATGCTGCAGCATTAAATCAGCTGATGTCTTCCTCCAGGAAGGTTTCACAGCCAAGCTGCATTAGACCAGATGTAGCTTCTGTGGAGAGAAAAAGTCAAAATAATGCAAATTGGAGAGCAGTAGAAGAAGAAAGTAGCAAAGTGAGGGAAACTGATCAGTTTGCCTTCCAGTAGCCTAAACCAAGATGGCTACAGATGGCTCAGGATAACTTCAGGCCTTTCAATGCTCTCTAAAACATTTTAGAGCAAGTCGGTTGTAAATGTTTCTCCTGATCAGTTTGATCTGAAAATAAAATACAAAAGTGATTAATTGCACAGCATCAGATGTTAGTTTGACTTGATAAGGTAGGAGTTTGAGTTAGCATTGTTTCAGTGCCGTGTACTCAGTTCTGAAAAGCCACTTTTGGGAAAAAATAAACTGACTTTAAAATGTCAAATAAATGGTAAGAAGAAGAATACTCTAAATCCTCTTGCCTTCTTTTGCACTAGCTGAGAAAATCAAGTTCTAGACAAATTAAAGCAATTTCAGTGAAAGTCTGTTACTGCAGGTGAACAAAGACTTATTTGTTCATTAACTCTGGTTGCAGAAAATATTATTCAGATTTATTTTCTTTTAAACTGTGCTCACTTTTATTTAGAAACAGAATGTAAATGACACCAGGGTATTAACAAACATTGTACTTAAATCTATATGCTTTACACTAAAAAACTAAGAAAACTAATTTCCTGGTATTGCAGACAATTTTGAGATATTTGTGTTTATTTTTTCAAGCAGTGAGGTAGCTGTTCTGATTAATCACTAATTCACTTTGAGCTGTATTAGGAGACTGGGTTATTAATTTAATGAAATTTTATTGGCATGGCTATTGGATTCTTTCTGATTCTCAGTTACTATATCTTGATAATAAATAAATATTTATTAATCAGAATCAAGATTAATAAATAAATATTTTATTCCTTCCTTAAATGTTGTCCATTCTTGATTCTGAAAGATAATGGAGACTGCCTAACAATGCACCTCGTTTCTGTATTTTTGCCATCAGAATAGATTGCTTTTGACCTAGATTATTTTAGTCCCATTAACTATTTGTGAAATGTGCTGCAATGCAATCATTCTTCTTCTCTTCCTCTGCAGTCCCGGTAGATCTGAGCCCAGAGGAGCGCTCCGAGCTGGAGGACATCCGCAGGAGGAAGGGTGTCCTCTTGCAGGAGATCCAGAGGCTCAGGGAGGAATTACGAGAGGCAATTTTAGAGGTAGAGGGACTGGAGACCAGTACAGAGGGCAGGTAGATACATTTTTGTGTTTAAATAAACAGAAAGTCCACCATCTAATTAGGATTCATGTGGTTTGACGGTGTATGCAAAGTGTTTTAAGAAAAGCATCACATTTTCATGCTGTAAAATATTCTGATTCTTACCATTTTTATGCTTTCTTCAGCAAAACTCTACAGAAAAGTAGACACGTGGCTATGGGACGCAAGAAATTCAATATGGACCCAAAAAAGGTGAATGCCTTGTTGGACTTTTGCAGCTGTTTTTGTCACATGCAGTTTTTACTCACCGACTCTTTCTGCAGGGGATTTTGTTTCTGGTGGAAAACGAGCTGCTCAGACACACAGCAGAGGACATCGCACAGTTCTTGTACAAGGGAGAAGGCCTCAACAAGACCGCCATCGGGGATTACCTGGGAGAAAGGTGCATGACGTGTAAAAAACCTCACATTTTTCCTGTTTTGTTGTCCCGACAATTTGTAAATATAAATGACTTCTTTTTGCAGAGACGACTTCAACATAAAAGTGCTTCAAGCTTTTGTTGACCTCCATGAGTTCACCGACCTTAACCTGGTGCAGGCCCTCAGGTAAACTTCATCCTCTTCTTCGCCTTCTACTGAAACACAAGTTATATGCAGCCATTATTCAGGGAGCAGAAATGCTCAGTAATGGAAAATCCCATGTTTGTCTCTGGTTAGGTTGGGGGAACAGGACAGAACAGGACCTGCTTTGATTGCAGAACCTGATCTTTTAGGCTGGATCTAAACCCTGTCCTGTTTTCTGCAGACAGTTCCTGTGGAGTTTCCGTTTGCCAGGCGAAGCGCAGAAGATTGACAGAATGATGGAGGCCTTTGCTCAGAGATACTGCCACTGCAACCCTGGTGTCTTCCAAAGCACAGGTTATAAAGAACACAACCATTTTTGGCTGTGAAATCTGTCCCGAGTGTCGTTTTTGGACTATTTCCGTAAAATCTTGTTAAAACAAAGTGAAAGTGTTTTTCCACATATGCTGCCCTCATACTCTATCTCTCTTACCAGTAATGATTTGCTAATATGTTAACCCACAGAGGCCTTTGTATTTATACCCAGGGCCTTTCAATAAGAGCAGTTTGTGTTTTCATTGCTTCCTTGAATTGTTATGAGATGAGGTACATTCTTTCAGTCTTCCTTTGTGTAAAGCAAAAGTAGTTTGGCAGGCTCTGCAGTTTAAATACATGTTGATACAGTCATGCAGGTGTTTTCTTTGAGTTGCATGAATAGAATTGAATAGAAATAACCTTTATTTTCC
The DNA here is from genome assembly GCF_001443285.1 of Poecilia latipinna. Classification (NCBI taxonomy): domain Eukaryota; kingdom Metazoa; phylum Chordata; class Actinopteri; order Cyprinodontiformes; family Poeciliidae; genus Poecilia; species Poecilia latipinna. The sequence goes on from NW_015113202.1 coordinate 24,993, forward strand.
CTCAGTGGGGAAATTCAGATGTACCAGCAGCAAAGTGACAGGAAAATTACAAAAGTCACACAAAAATTATAAATAAATAAAACAGGACCATTAGGATTTCTACTGTTTCTAAGAACAGCCTAGCGTTTAAAAAAAAAAAACACCCAGCCAGTTTTTGGCAATAAATTAGTGTTTTGTTTTGTTTTTTGTGCCTGGAAAAGGAGCTGTTTCAAAAGTCTCCCAATATATGGACACTGCACCGTTACCTAGCAACCCAAGCTGAGGTCCAGCATGTTTGGTCAGCTGGTTTTTAGTGTTTAGTTGTTGAATTACATTCCAGAAACAACTTGCTGCATTCTTGATGGTTGTGCTGCAGGAGGCTCCACTTTTGCTTTTCAATGAAGTACGGAAGACTGGAAAATGATGACTGCATCATTTTCACAGATGCAGTCATGTGAAAATGACTGCATCTGTTTGCAGTCATTTTCACATCTGAGTGTAAACATTGAGTTTGGGGGCGTGGCCAGCAGGAGCTTATTATGATTTAAAGTGACAAGACAACATAAAACATCTCTTCTGGAAGGAGCTCATAACTGACCAGACTAAAATCCCATTATGCAAAAAAGGTCATGAACAACTTTTGTAGCTCGTAGATGTATCCTAAACTGTTCAAGGAAGAATAGTAGGTCACCTTTAATTTCAGTATCAACCTAAGTCTTATATCTGCTGGTGTTGAAGTTTGATGGATTTCTAATACTAGAAACTTAATTTTCTGTACCCAATATGGAAACAAGTAATTATTTAGAAGGTCAACTGTGAGAAGTTACTTTTCATGATCGTCTGTCAGCAGCTTTTACAAAAAATGTCTACCGTGGAGTTGCAGACTGTCTGTAGCCTTCCACTCTGTGGTAGAAAATCAATCCTTCATGTTAAAGATGCATGACTTTGGTTTTAAGTAGATTCTCCATGTTTCACAGGGTATCTTGGTGCTTTGCCTTCAGTCGAGTGTAAATGCTGCTCAAGTTCTAATCTAATCAAGCAGCGATCAAATGACTTGACTTGGTTTGACTTTCAGGGTAATGAGATTATCTTTAAAGGTGCAGACTGGGCTACATTCATTGTTTGCATTTTTAGTTTGTAGAGAGATGAGGCATTAGTCTGGACCATATTTTTACAGAAAGATAAACTTGAGTAAAAGCACCATAGTTGGTGTTTTCACTCAGATTTAAAACCAAAATGCATAACATGATCCTATTGTGTTAGTTTGAATCAGAAGTTAAGAAGTTATTCACGATTGCAGATTAAATAAATGTATTTAATTTGATGTCGCCGATGCTGTTTTATTGTTCTGATATGCATTTGTAGACGCACATATGGAGGATGAGAGGACCCTGATTAAATTATCCAGATATTTACCAGTCACAATGTTTTACCAGTCTGATATAAGAATCAAGGAATTAATTTTACTTCACTTACGAGTATTGAGATAAACTTAAAGTTGGTGTCAGATAAAATAAGAAACTCAGTGTAAGGCATACGATTTTTTTAGCAGACAGTGGAAAAGTATTTAAAATATTGACTTGTTTGAATTCAGTAGCACTTTTAATGTAAATGCACTTATTGCTCTGAATATTATTTCTTTTGCCATTTTGCACTTTATAAAGTAACTCAAGGACTATAGCATGCTGGCATTAGCTGTTTAGTTATTGGACAGTCTTTTTCTACCTCTTTAGGAACCATTAATGTGATTCTAAATTGTAGTTGAAAGTAATAATTCAGTATAAGTTTTAAAATATTCAGAACGAAGCATTCAACAGTTTGATTTAGATTCTCTGCCTGTCCTTAATAAAATGTTTCTGTAAGTGATTTTTGATGGGAAGGAGTAAACTGTGGACGCGGTTTGATGTGAAGTTAAGTGCTCCTTGGAGGTTGCAATGAAGTATTGATGGATTCCTTCCTACTCATTTCCTGTCAGTTATTGTTTTCTCTACTGTTCACAGACACATGTTACGTGCTTTCGTTTGCCATAATTATGCTGAACACGAGCCTCCATAACCCAAATGTGAGAGACAAACCCGGACTGGACCGTTTCATCTCGATGAACCGCGGGATCAACGACGGGGGAGACTTGCCGGAGGAGCTGCTCAGAGTACGATCAGCCTGATCGGTTGTGTTGGTAGTTTAGGAGTGGTTGTACGGCGATCTCATCTTTCCTGGTTTGTTGTGTTTCAGAATCTGTATGAAAGCATTAAAAATGAACCATTCAAGATCCCGGAGGACGATGGCAACGACCTGACACACACGTTCTTCAACCCAGACAGAGAGGGCTGGCTGCTTAAACTTGGTGAGAGTTTTCCCAGTGAGGCCGTTCCTGCTTTACCTTGCCTTTAAAGAGGTTCTTATGTGCAAAATTCATATTTTAAGCATTTTTATACTTCCATTTGGGTCTTAACTGCTTCTAAAAATAAAAAAAACAGCCCAATCACTTAAAAGAAAAACACCCACACGGCTTTTGGCAATAAGTTAATGTTTATTGGTGTCTGGAAAATTATCTGTTTCAGAAACCTTCCTATTGTTAAATCAGAATCAACTGGCACTGCCCCGTTACCTAGCAACCTGAGCTGAGACTAGTCCCGTTACCTAGCAACCCAAGCTGAGCTCCAGCACGTTGGTCAGCTTGTTTTACCTGTGTACAATGGCTGCTGGAAAAGACAAGTGTTTAGTTGCTGCATTCTTGTTGGTTGCGCAGGAGGTTCCACTTTCACTTTTCAAGGATGTATGGTTGTATATATTGTTTTGTAGCCATTTTCTAAAACTTTATCTAAAAATGATTTTATGCAGAAAATGTAATAAACACGTTTTGTCTAGACCTTTAACGCCGATCCTGTGTTAATCCGTTACTGATGGTTGCGGTTCGTGTTACAGAGATCTGAAGAAAACATGCTCTGTACTGTTCTCTAATCACCTCTAAGGCTTTGTGCTACGTTGAGTCTGTCTTCCTGTCTCTGAGGTTTGTTGCCTCCTGGCCTCCAAACGCCGCTGTGGTATTAAAACATTGCCATAGCATGTGATAGTGAAGCACAGACTCACTCTCTCAGTCTGGATTTTGTCCTTTCGCATGACGGGGGCCTCTGGTCCGTGTCACTAATACGGTCTCCTTCCCTGTTTCCTTTTGTCTCCCTCTAATTCCTCTTTTTCTCTGTGTCTCTGCTTCTTTCCTGCCATTTCCATGCTCTACTGCTGCTGCTTGTTTTCTCAGGAGGTATGTACTGAAACAGTGTTTAATAAAACATAGAAACAAGAAATTTGAAGTTTAATTAGTAGGTAGAACGTAGATACTGTAGAGTAGTGCTTATTTAAAAATAAACTCCCTGCTTTCTTTAAATACCTGATTTATTTTTGATCTTGCAGGAGGAAGAGTGAAAACTTGGAAACGCCGATGGTTCATCCTCACAGACAACTGTCTTTATTACTTTGAATACACCACAGTAAGTGTCAGTGTTTGTCACCAATGTCAGCCATCACTGCAGGATAAAATAATTACCGTACTTTTCGGACTATAAGCCGCCACTTTTTCCCCTCGCTTTGAACCACGCGGCTTATGGCCTGGTGTGGCTTTTCTGTGGGTTTTTCTTCAACCACCAGGGGGCTCTTTAGCAGGAAGTGAATCAGTCGAAGTCAAAATTGGAAATCAAAGAAGAAAGTGTTCATTTTCATTTAGAACAAGCACATGCTAGCAGCAGGCATGATGGAGAAATTTCTTCAAACTCATACCCATCATGATATCATGTAGCATAATGAGGCTTTCTTGTACTTCTGAAAAAGACGGATTAATTTGTCAGTGTTATTATCAAGGATAAGTGGAATAGAAATGTATCGCCAATGAGAAACCGATCATCACTGCACGACATTTCTCTGTAAAAGCTCCAGTTATGCATCTGCAGCACATGCTTTGTGACTGAAAATTATGCTAAATGAATTTTCCCCAACAGGATAAGGAACCACGAGGTATTATTCCCTTGGAAAATCTTAGCATCCGTGAAGTAGAGGACCCAAGAAAGCCTGTGAGTTGCCTTCGTTTTCTCACTGAAATATCTTGTTAGATTGTTTTTGTAATTTCCCCAGTGGAATGGATGTCGTAACGTCTTTCTTTCTTTCTTTTTTTTTTTTTAAACAGAACTGCTTTGAGCTGTACATCCCCAACAACCGCGGGCAGCTCATCAAGGCGTGTAAGACGGAGGCTGATGGGAGGGTGGTGGAAGGAAACCACATGGTGTACCGCATCTCTGCACCCACACCGGAGGAGAAGGACGAGTGGATCCACAGCATCAAGTAAGAAAAAGATGACAGATGCAGTGCTTTGTGAATGTCCATGTATTTCAATGTGATTTTATTTCCTTATTATTAAAAGAATTTTCTTATCTTTACAATTTAGTGTTGAAAATGCTTGAATTTCAGCTGGTTGTTTTCAAGGTTTGGAAAGTGCTTTATACGTTTTTGTAATGAAGTGGAATCTAACACTTGATTGAAAGCTTAAATTTAGAAAACATTTTTTACAGTTGAACCCAGATATATTAATACACAGACATTTTTTTCTCACTGTTATGAAGATAAATCAGACTAAACTTTTCTTATTTTATGTCATTTAAATTACCAAAATTATTTCTATTTGGAAAACATTTTTTAGAGCTTTATTTTGTACCTAGAAGTTTACATTTCTAAACTTGGTCTTTTAAACTTGGGTCAAGCCTTTTTGGTTTCCTTCCTTGTGTGAGAGAAACATTTCAAAGTATAACATTTTGTTATATTTTAGTTTATATTGCCCCTGTTGTAAAATGTAGAATACAACATACCAACAGTAATAAATAGTATCATATAATAGTGAATTGAAACTGTCTTCTTTAGTTTATTTAATCTCTAAAGTGTGATCCAGGAGAAATTCTTGAAAATTCTTGAAAAGTGCTTGAAAGTGTACAAACATTTCTTGTTTTTCTCTCACAGAATATCTGAATTACAGCTGAGAAAATTCAATCTCATCCACATTTTCATGTGCTAAGATGGAGATTTGTTTCTGACTTATTTTTTGTTGTTGTTTTATAGATCTGCGGTCAGTGTGGATCCGTTCTATGAAATGCTTGCTGCCAGGAAGAAACGTATATCACTGAAGAAGAAAGAGGAGCAGCCCTAGGTTACGTCTATGTTCCTCTTCCTCTCACATCATCTCTGCTGCTCACTCCCATCTTTAACCTTTCTTCCTCCTCCTCATTCTTCCTGAAAGCGCCTCCTCTTCCACTTGCAAGGACCCCTTCTGTCCTGACCGCCAGACTCTTTGAAAAAGCTGCAAACAGAGCGAATGGCTTACTTGCTGAGGCTGCCGTTCACAGTACTGCTGTTGCATTCAACTTAATACAATAATCCCAGAGCACAAACAAAACTTTTGCTGTCTTCACTCCCACTTAAACAGGATCTTTAAGACTGTATTCACACTAGAAACTATCTTTCTTTTGCACAGTGGCTGGGGTCTGTTGCCATTTTATACACATCAAATCACTTTAATGTAATTGTTTTGTTTTTTCAGATTGCTTTAATTTTTGAGAACGATGTCCTGCAGTTCCGGTGTTTAAAAGATTTTCCATCTGGGCTGAGAATTGTCGTGAATCAACAAGTCAAAAATCAAGATTTTCCACCTTCGTGTGAATACAGTTTTATTCAGGGTTGCAAGAAGCTGCAGTTTCATGAAGTCCTATTTTATTATCATCAGTGCCGCCTTAATAAGATATTTCCTTTGTTGATTGTGCATAGCCAAGACAAAATGTGAAGTACTAACAATACGTTTTTATTCTGATAGAGCTGTGAATTTGCAAACTAATTTAATACTCCAAATGGCATAAAGTTCACATCCAAACTTAAATACTGAATTCTAGCAAGGTAAATGTTATTAATGTATATTTTCACTGGTTTTCATAGTGGAAACACAGCGTACAGTATGAACTTTAGCATGTTTCTCAACATGTTTGAGCAATAGCAGAGTAGAGTATCGTTGTCTGGAGGCTTGTTGAATCTTTATCTGTACAGAGCCGCTCTCATCATGTCTTTTCAGAATTAACGTAACGGCATGAAACACGAGTTTTCTTTTTTTGTGCAGCACTACAACAACTCAACATCTGTTGAATTAACTCTGTCCACCAACATGGGTTTTGTGAAGTCACAAAGGCAGCTCTTTTCATTGTACACTTTTTGTAAATAGACGTTAGCATATTTGTTTACGAAACACACAGATTTGATTTAATTTATTGTTTATCTTTTGTTAAAATCAGATTTTTTTTGTATGAGCTACTGTTTTACTGCATGTCGATGAACGGAAGGATGAGTCATAGGTACTGATGCATGGTTGACCAAGTTAGTGCACTGATTTGGAAAGTGTTTGTGTTTCCTGGTGACATGGAAAGACAGCATTTAATACTGAAGTTGGTTTGTGCATCAAGTGAGTGATCCTGCTTACCTTTAGAAAATATGAGATTATATGTTTGACTTTTTTTTTTTCTTCTTGAGGGATTCAAACTCTGTAAAGCACAAACAGAGTTTGATTCTCACACTCTGCTGCCCAGTGTCGAATTTAAAGGGCATATGTCATCATTTTGATAAAATTCAAATATGTTCGTTTACATTTTATGACTGAAATTCAGAAATGGAAAAAAAGAGAGAAAAAAACCGTGTAAATTACACTTCGGGAGCTAAACCCATTCATCAAGACATAAATAGCGATAGCAACGTCTTCCACTTGAATTTGAGTTCATAAAGTGAATATTTATTAATGGTGATTTATCTTCAGAGGTTGAGAAATGTTGAGTGTGGGAACCTGAAAACCAAACAAACCAGCACCCCACAGAGAGGTTTAAAAGTGCGTGTGGTGAGTCCATCCTGAGTGTAATTGATTTAACTCATACTGTGGATATCAGCAGATGTTTTGCAGCAAACAAAAGCAAAAACATGATATGTTAATCTTTATGCTCACAAATAGACACAGTCTCTCTGCCGTCTTCCTCCATGTTGTGGTTGTTCCTTCCCTTAAAGCCAAGATTGTATTTGATTTTTTTTTTTTTTTTTACAGAGTTCAGCCATATTTTCTGCATATTTTTTTATTTCTCCCTCCAACATAACGTATTGCTCAGAAGGCACCAAGAATACTCCCTTTAAAAAGTTTCCCTTCAATAAAACAGTTCATGATTTGTGCCCAGCCATTGTTCATTTGACATGACAGACATGAAGAATTTGCTCTTTAAGAGTACATTTAAATGCTACTTTGCTATAAAAACAATGGATTTGTTTAAAATACATTAATGTATATAAAAAAATATGATGACATATGCCCTTTAAAGTCTGGGGAAGCTGTTTGAGCTGAAATGTTAATGTTATGTTTGAAATAAAAAGACAGCTAACTGATAAACACTAATAATAAACCATTGATTTAAAACACTCATATTAAAAGTTTAGATTTGTCTCCAGTCATGGATTTGACCTACTTTAGTGTATTTGTATTTTTGATTCTGGGGGAAATTAAACTATTGTATGCAGCACTTTATCAAGTTTAGCATTTGGAGGAAAAAATGCCGTTACTGACCTACTCTAATTCAATATGGCGCCCTCTGCTGGTAATCGCACACACTGCAATATTCTGAGAAATGTATGTCCATTCTCGTCCGACCAGCAGAAACAGTTTATCTTCTACTGGTTTACTGGTTTCATGATAGAAACTTATCCTAATGTTTTTTTATTTCCACTTTGAACGTGATTGGCTGGCAGACGTTGTGTTGAAATGAAGCCATAAGTCCCAATTTTCTGGCTTCATTTTAATTTTTATGTACATCACCAGGACTGTCTGTCCTTATGATTTTTAACATTCAAAGTTGCCAAAAAATGGAAACTGTTTCCAGGTAAAAACAAAAAATGAATATTGTTAAGCTTCTCTCTGGAGAGCCACTACATTCAGAAAATGTTTGTTTTGTATTTATTTATTTTTGTTTACTTGGAGGTAAAGATGGATGCATCATCTGTACATGTAGCAAAAGGAAAACCACGATACCAGTAAAATACTGTGTAACAATAAAAAAAAGTAAGTAAAAGTAAACAAAACGATTTGTTGTCATGTCTCTTATTTTAATGGGGCCTGTTGCACCACCTCACTCTTTAAGGTACAACTTTAGTGCTTAATATTTAAATTATTTTTAAACTTGTCTCAAAGTTAAGTCTTTTTCAAAGTTCTTTCACCTTTTGTGATTGTAGCAGGGTTTTATTTTATTTGTCAAAATTGGTTTATTTATTCCTCAACTCCACTTTGTTTAGTCAGTTATTTTCTCCTGACTTGTATGGTTAAGGTTGCTGCCAGTCGGTAGTTACCATAGCAACAGTAACAGCTCAGCCCCTTTTTTTGGTTGCCGTGATTTGCTGCGTTTTCCCTACAAGTACTATATTTTATCATATTTTAGACACATTTAATTATATACAGGGTTTCATGTGAAACTGTCATGTTTTTTGTATATGTTTTTAACTGTTAATGTGTATTTTAGCTGTTCAGTATGGAGAGCCATTTATGTCAACACTTTATTGGGGACCTTTTCTCTATAGTTTGTTTATTTTATTTATTTGTAAAGGGGCAGAAGTTGCAGGACTGATGTTAACCATCAACTTAATTTTCTCTTTTGTTTCTTTGATTATCTTTTGAATGTTTGAATAAATACAGTAAGCCTGAGTGTGATTGTTAAGAAGTCAGCCTAATAGATCTGAGATGAACACGAAAATGGAGGGAAATGATGCCAGGTTCCTGATGTCACACACTTCTAGGATGAAATTAGTGGTATTTAAAAATTTAAAAATATGTTTTTGAAGTTTGGTAATGTAAATAAATCCTTAGACCAGAGTGTTTCCTCTTGACCATGGCTACTATTTCAATGTTTTGGTCTTTCAGGAGAACACTCTTGTTTAAAGAGAAAGAGAACGTTCTGAAAATTAAGCAGTGGTTATGTATACGTTTGTTATATTTTTAATCTTTGTATTTAAGTTTTCTACAGGACTACAATGTTGAAATTGATTTATCTGCATTGACGTAAAACCCTGAAATGCGCTTTCAGTGAAAGCACCTTGAACGAGAACAAAATGCTTAATTTTTGTAATTTTATTACTCACATTTCAACAAAAACACAATCACACTGAGTTTCAACATTTTCTAATAGCTTCAATCTGTAACATATTGTACAATAATAAATATACAATCAAGGCCAAAATGACAAATTCAGAAGCCACATTGCAACAATCTCAACACACACAAGTTAGAAGTTACTCACTGTTCAACCAAACAAAAGTGATGAATATTAAGGATTTGTTCTGTGAACATCCTTGCATTGTGAGGACAAAAAAGTTGAGGAAAAACAACAGAATAAAGATTTTTCAAATGTTTAAAAAAACACAAAACTGAGGCAGTCAAACCAGAGTGCATAGGCTAAACTCTCTGAAGTCTATCTTTACATGTAAATTTAAATAAAACAAGAGAAAAACACATTTGAGTTCTATAGTTTCTTTGGTAAATTAGCTGTATGTTTCATGGAAACCTTAAAAAAGAGAATCCAAAGTATGAAGAGATTTATTAAAACATGTCTATGAATTTCATTAAACTAACTCTAATCTACAGCCGAACCCTTTAAGGTCCCCATCAGCACAGAACTGTTCTCATTAAATCTTATTCACATTATGACAATATGTCACAGTCAGCACTTGTCTGTTTATAATAAAACACTAATTTATTTAAAAAAGAGAGAGAGAGAACATCAAACACATTCTCTGTAAATACGGTCATCAGGCTACAACTTCATCCTCCTTTTTGCGTCATTTGAGAAATAGTTTAAAGGAAGGCAAACAGTCTGAATACTTAAAGTCCAAAATCTCATGATTTCTCGACGGTCTTCTTCTTGGGCGGGTAAACCTTCCTTCAGTGGCAGGGGTCGAACGGGTACCTAGCAACGCCGCCGTGAAGCTCCACCTCCGACTCAGACCAGTCGATGACGTCACCGCGTAGGTGACTGCCGCAGGAGGCCAGGCTGTAGATGTCAGCGGCGCTCAGGGCGTGCGACCACATGTGGAGGTCTGACATCTCTCCCACGTACGACTGAGTGGCATCAAAACGGCCTCCAAGAGTGTCCTGAAGGGGGGTAAAAATGTCACCTTTTGACCTTTAATGCTGCAGTATATATATTAAAACTGTCGCCATGTTGTGGCAGTTTGCTACGAGACGGATAATCTGTGAAACGATCGATCTTCTCCACCTCAAACAACCAATCAGAACCAGGAGGCGGGTCTTATCGCTGTCAATCAACTTTATGTTCTCTCTCTGCTAAATGTGCTAATGGCTGAGAAACAACTTACCAGAAAAACCGTTTTTCCGCCGTCTTCCGTGGCTACGCTAACTAGACTTAGTATTCATGGCAGGCTGTGCTAGCTGCAGAGTAGCACAGCTAGAGAAAGGAGGAATGAGCAGCACCAAACACAGGGAGATTGGCAGCGCTAAGAACCTCCTCCTGGCTTCAGTTGTCTGTTTCTAGATACCACTGGGAGAAGGCAGAGGAGCTTGATTTTTTTAGTTTTAGTTTTAGTATTTCACAGATTCTGTCTCATACTACTACTGTCTCATGACGTCATGACAACTATGTAATAACACTTTTTCTAAAAATTGCATACTTTTATTAAAAAACTGCTCCAGCTTTACGGGGGATTTTTCTCGTTGACTTATGAGGGGAAAAAAGGATGCAAAATAATTTTGTAAGTTCTCACAAAAGCCAAAAAATATTTTTTGTCTTTACCTGCTCCTGTCCCAGGATGAAGACCCCTCCAGGTTTGATGGAGTGCCAGGGAGAGAGGTTCGTCCCAGAGCCCCGCTGGACACCGTCCTGGTAGGCCTCCCACTGTCCCTCCCTTGTTGTCCACGTCACACAAACATGGTGCCACTTCCCATCACTCAGAGATAAGGGCAGCGTCACAGCCTGTGGATCAGACAGGAACATTTTCTTTTAAAAGGGTGATGGTGATGCCATGTTGACACATGACAGTTAAATTCATGCTCTACCAGCTGAGCCACCCAGCCACACAAACTGTGTTGTAAGGAATCTGTTAGTATTTATCTCAGTCATAAGAAGCGAATAATGTACCAACTTGATGTCTTTCCTTTGCTCTTCCTCACCTTGTCATCGATCAGCAGCTCGATGGGGTTGTTCCCCCACTCGATGAGCACCAACTCATTGGCCTGTCCAGGTGCAGAGTAGGAGAAAGGAGTCCCCAGTCCGGGTCCCACGCCTGCCTTCATCCAGAGGCACAAGGTCAGAGCGAAGATCTCCTGCAGCAGAGTCCTCTTCATCCGGCCGTACATGTAGTTGGTCCTCATCGGGAAGCTGATCTGGAAGGCATCCAGCTTCTTGGAATGTTTCTTGTTGGAAGCTGTGGAGGAAAATGTAAGTTGTTTTTAATGTTTTAGCTGTTCTGCTATGAGGAACATACTAGATTTATTTAGGAGCTTGAAAAAAAATTGTCACCTTTCCAAAATACTGACCTACGTCATTTTTAGCCAAAAGTGTTTTTTTTTTTGTTTTTTGTTTTGCCTAATTCATCTTTCAGCAATAAAAACGGGGGCATTTTTTTTATTTTGACAAAATTGCGTTTGGCAAAAATGGCTTAGGCAGCTCTTTCAGGAAGGTGAAAATATTCAAATTATATCCAACTAGAGTGGAGAACATTCTTCCTTTGCTACAAATGATCAAGCATTCACTAAAGGAATGCTATGCTGCTGCATGTTAGGCAATAAAATATGTATTTTCTTATTTAAAAAAGGAATTGAATTCATTGTTTTTCCACATCTTTTAATGTATTTCTTATATTGATTTAAAAATGTACTAGTTGTACTGGCAGATTATTTTGCTTATAAGCTATTTTTCCCATGTTATAAGCAAAATAATCTTCCAGTAGAACTAGCAGTATGAGGAATTATTGACTTAAAACAGTCTCCTACATCCTGCTGAAAAGTTACTTATGTGAGTTTTGTCTTATGTCAAGTGTTCTAAGACATTTGCACTAGAAATTAGACAAAAAAATAGTAGATAAAATGTTGTGTTTTTGCATCTAAAGAGTTTTTATCTAAACTGGGAATCAGCAGAGCGTCAGGTGAATTTTACCTGTCAGGTGCAGCTGGTTGAGCATCGTTTCCAGTTTATTAGAGTGGAAACCAGTTCTGTACCCAGTGTGTGGGAGGTAGCTGTGATCCTCTGTTTCATTGCTCCTGTGATCATCCTCTTCCTCTTCCTCTTCCTCCTCGTCCTCCTCATCCTCATCCTCCTCACTATCACTATCCTGACCTTCATCATGATCGTCGTGATCTCCATTATGGTGGTCTTCGCTGTGGCTGTCGTCATGATGGTCCGAGTGGTCTCCGGTGTCGTCGTGGACGTCGTGGTGTTCGTCGTCGTGGTCGTGTTTGTGGTTGTCGTCGTGGTGACCGTCGTCATGGTGGTCTCCGTCATCTCTGTGGCCGGAGTCGTCATCGTGGTGTTGGTCCGCGCTGCTGCCCAGGGTGGTGGTGTGGTGGTGCAGCTGCTCCTCCAGGGTGCTGATCTTCCTCTGCAGCAGCTCCTTCAGAGAGCTGGAGTATGTGCTGGTGCTGTTCCTCTTCTGAGGAAGATAAAAACAGCAAAAATACACACACTCGTGCAAATTAGCCTAAAGCACATGTGTCAAACTCTAGCGGGCCAAATCCGGCCTTCCATCACTTTCTACGTGACCCTAAACTACAGATTGACGCAACAATAGAACCGTCAAGATAACGTGTGCTTAACTATTGATCAAATCAAAGCAGTTTTTATCTGCATTCAGCCAAATTAAATCAATCAATTCCAGTTTTTTACAATTCCACAATTGATGAAATCCATGCAATCTGGCCTAAAGTAACACATGAACAGGTGTTGGTGAGCCTTGTTGACATAGCGTCAACACATACTAATCATCTTGTCTTCTGAGATGCAGCTGCTCAGTCCCGTTTGTATCCTTTATCTTCCTGCTCCTCCTTTCAGGTAATCCAGGCTTTGTCCTGGTGCTTGCCCTGATTACTGTCTGTCATGGGAGATCACTATAATTGCAGCTGATCTTCCACACACCATTCCCACAGATGTTGACATTTGTCTGGGAAGACCAGCGCCATAAATGCATATTTAATACATCCACCATTTGAGCAAACCGGCCCTGTCTCCTTGTGGAGAAGCAACTTTGAGCCGTTTGTTGTTGTCAGGTGGCTATTGATAGACATCAGACTCTCCTGCCAACGAGTGAATGGCTTTGTGAGATTAAGTAATTCATTGTTCTTTTGTCTTAAGTGCTCAGAGGATGCAGCGATCTGGGACTTCAACAAACAGCCTCGTGACAGCAGAGTTAATGCGTCCCAATCCACATGGGGACATCACATCCTCTCTCCAGCCCCGTCCTTTTCTCATCACTCCTCTACAGTTTCTTGCATAAGAGTTTATACCAATTTTTTCCACATTTTGTCCAACGTGACCTGTTGTTCTTCCTTGAACAGGTTAGCATTGGTCTATCTCTGGGCTATGCAAAACAAGTTCGTTACATATTTTGTACAAAATCATTCATTGATAATGAGATTTTAGTCTAGTCAATTGTACCTATTTTGATGTTCTTTCAGAGTGACTTTGTTTAAATCCAAACAAGCTGTTGCTGTAAACTCAGCGTTTACACTCACACAAAAAAAAAATGGCTGCAAACAGATGTGAAAGTATAAACTATACATCTTTGAAAAGCAGAAGTGGAGCCTCCTACACAACCAACGAGAAAGCAGCAAGTGTTTTCTGGATGGTAAGTCAGCAACAAAACAATTTTCTTTTCCAGCAGCCATTGTACAGTGTTAAAACCAGCTGACCAAACATGCTGGACCTCCGCTTGGGTTGCTAGGGTAATGGTCTGGGCTTGACTGGGCTTGCTAGGTGAGGTACAGTGCTCATCAAATGTGACTTAATAATCAGGACGTTTTTGAAACTGCTTGTTTTCCAGTCAACAAGAAAACATTAACTTATTTCCAAAAATGACTGAGTGGTTTTTTTAAGCATATGGGCTGTTTTTAGAAACAGCTGAGACCCAAATTGAAAAATAAATTTTGCACAATATGTCCACTTTAATGCCAATATGTCTTGCATCCCAACTTTTCAGATTTGAATTTGTAAAGCAAGGAATTTTATGATTATCCTTCCACTGAACTTGCCCTACGTTTTCTCGTCTCTTTCTGCAGTTTTATCCGAAGTGAGCTTTTCCCCTCCTCCAGCTGCTCACCTGCAGGCTGCTCAGTCTCTCTTTCAGCGCGTGCAGCATCCTCTCCAGCTGCTCCATCGTCGATGTGCTGTCTCCCGCCGTCCCGTGTTTGTCCTTCTCGTGGTTGTGGCCGCCGCCGTACCCTCCGTCGGATCGTTGGACTGAGGAGTGGTGGTGCTGTGAGTCTGGGATGAGTCTGCCGTTGCCATAGTGACTGTTGTCGGTGTACGATGTGTGGTGAACGGAGAGTCCCTTGTGATGCGAGTATGACACAGAGCCATGGTGCTCGTCGTGAAGCGACGGGCCTCGCCCAGCGCCCTCACACAGGGTCAGCTTGGCCGTCAGCTCTCTGATGGTCTCCCTCTGGTCCAGGATGATCTCCTTCTGCTGCACAAGGCTCTCCCTCAGGTGGAGGATGGTGGCTTTAGCCTCGTCGCTGGCCCCCCACCAGCCGCTGGGAGGGACGTTCTGATGGTTTGATCCTCCTGGCCCCGTCGACCCGGCGCCCGTACCTGCTGTGGGGAAGCAGGAAGGGTCTGTGTCTGCAGGGATTGGGGTGCAGACAAAGCGTGGGTGGGCTCCGTAGTTGAAGTCTGGGCCTGAAGTGGCAGATGTGGGGTGAAGTAGAGAAACAACCAGAGGAAGTAGGAACATGGCGCTCCTCATAATCTCCATCTAAGAAAACCACAAAACGTGGCTTCACTTCACAATATGAGATGTTGGTGGAAGAAAAAATGTTCCGATGGAAAGATAAAAGATAGAAAAAGATGAGAAGAATCTTCTGGAAGACTTTTAATCATGAAGCAGTTAGACAGACCTGTAAAAAAATATTAGACATGAACCTTCAGAGTCACACAAAGACAATTACAAAGTCAGCCTTCTGTTGCCTGAAGAACATTTCCAGGGTGAAAACACTTGCTCTAGACTCTGAAATACTGTTGTTCACTGGACGGCTCAGCACCTCAATAAATATTTGTTGTCGTATAAACCTTCCAGACCACTCAGGCTTTCTGGTTCTGGTCTGCATCCCCAAAACAAAACATGGAGCATTCAGCTTCTGCAAATTTGGAACAAACTTCCAGAAAACTGCAAAACAGCTGAAACACTGAGTTCCTTTAAATGTAAGCTAAAAACCCACCTGTTTAGAGTTGCTTCTGAATCATTGTCCCTGGAAAATTAACCACATATTTGATTATTTTAATCAATAAAATGTGATGCTTGTTACTGACCTTTACAACTGTTGGCTATACGATG
This sequence comes from Poecilia latipinna, assembly GCF_001443285.1. NCBI lineage: Eukaryota > Metazoa > Chordata > Actinopteri > Cyprinodontiformes > Poeciliidae > Poecilia > Poecilia latipinna. The sequence goes on from NW_015113202.1 coordinate 40,572, forward strand.
TGCTTATGATGTTTTTTTGTTTTCATAAAAAAACATAAATTAATTAAATGTGCTACACAGATAAACTTGGCTGATTAACATTAGGAAAGCATTGCTATTTAGATATTGGCATAGTTACTGTTCAGTGAAAGTCTTTAAGCCTATGGAAACTCACACAAAAATAAATTAAGTCGTATTATTTCATTACAGGACTCTCTTTGTCTTTGCCCACACAGGTGAAAAGGCATTGGAAAAAAAAAATCTCCTTTTAGCTTCTGGCTGTTCCGCTGTCAGACTTTAAACTAAACCTTCTTCAGGATGTGACGTCTTTGGACTCGGCCAGCGTCTGGCGAATAACCTTGGCTGTTCCAAGAAGAACTAGGAAGTCCTTCCAGAGGAGGATTAGATCATGTTAAAGGTCAGACATCCCGACTCAAACATTTGGCTGGAACATTTTAACTCTTTAGAAGCCTTAAAGGATGCCAAAACGCCCTCATGGAACATCCCAAATTTCTGTATTTAGTAGATTAATGTAATGTCAAGAATCAAATAGCTTGTCATTGCTAATGTCAAAGTTTTTTACCGATTGAGCTTTTCATATTTTCTAATTTTCTCTTATCAAAACCACAAACTTTAACTCATCCATTGGTGGACTTTATGTCATACAACACAAAGTAGTGCAGAGCTGTTGATATAAAGATGACGCATGATTTTGAAATTTTCTTCAGAAGTTAGCTTAGGCTCAGTCTCATTTGACGGAAAAAGTTAATTTCCTTTGCTGCTCAAGTGTTACAGTTACAATATTCTCAGAGCCGGCCCAAGGCAATGTGAGCTAAACTGCTGCTTAGATCCTCCACGCCACCAGGGGTGCCTCAAGAGCAAATAATATGTTATTTATGATTAAATAATATATTTAATAATACAAACTAAATACTATGAAATGGGGAATAACAACTTCTGTATTATTTTTCATAGTTGGTCCACAAATAGTAAGTTAATCTCTTCCTGTTGTTGGCTGCTGCCACTGTTGGAAATGCAAGATATTCATGTTAACTTTTTTTTACTGTAAATTTAGTGTTTATTGTCTGATGTTACTTTCAGATAATCAAAATAATATAGCACACATAAATACCACTTCACATCTCAAAATTCAAATATAATTTTCTTTTAGTTTGCTACTCCAATAAGGGGGATGCAAATATGAATCTGCCAAAGGCCCCAAAAAGGCTTGGGCCGGCCCTGTCTATACTCCAAAGAATAAACAACATGAAAATGTTTATGAAAACCATCTACATAAAACGTCTTCTAATGTCTTCATGTTTTTGAATGGTGTGTTGGGAATAATCATAACAACGCCAGGATTTCAACATCTTTGTTTAGGCTAAACATGGACGGACCTAGAAGCTCAGATATTCATTTTCAAAGTGTTTTCTGAACTAATTAAAGGCGTTACGGACCTACAGTGTTCACTTTTAAATGACTGAATGGACTCCAGAACTGAGATGAATTCTATTTACACAATAGATGATTGGTTGTATTGAATTTTATTTAGGGGTATCACAGTGAAGAGGGTACACCAATGCAAATGACACTTTGTAGAAATTGTGAAACTATAAAAACGATCAGATAAAATCCCAGTGAAATTCACTGATGTTACAACGTGACAAAATGCAAACAGGCTCAAAGGGTTTCGATGCCCGGCGTGTTTCCACAAAGGCAGCTGACCTCCCTGCATGACGTCTTTCATCATACAGTGTCGGCATTTTGAAATGGCACAGCCAACCTCGCTGACCACCTGTTGCTCTCAGTGGATTTGTGCTCAAACTTCATGCATGGCTGACTTGGCTTATGACTTATCAATCATGAAACAAAGCAGAAACAAACCAGATCAATCTTCAGCTTGTTGCAGAAGTAGTTTGAAGCTTCAAATGGATCTTTTTGGTTCTTCTCCTGCTTCCCCTTGAGATTAGCAGGGCTTTAGAGGGAGACAGATGGTCGGGGGACAAAATCGTGTCACACCCAATCTCCATCATTCAGACCTAAGTTTATTATCACCCACAGGTTCCCCCAATTAACCTAATTACAGACAGTTGCTCTGCTATCTTAGTCAGAGATAAGTGGGCTTGTACACTCCTTGGTGTGTTGGTGTGTGCGGGTCGGTGTTAATCCGACGCAGGCTGTGGGGTCGTGCATCATCCCAGCAACATATGGTCAGGGTGGACGGTAAAGCAGAGCGATTAGTCTCAGGTTAGAAACTGACAAGTTCACTGAGATATGTAATTAAAGGCCAGCTCTTTATAGTTGCTCCTTTAATCAAGACTATTTGAAAAACTTAAGATGGAGTTAAAAACTTTTTTTTTTTTTTTTTTTTGCAGTTTCAGGGTTTAATCTTCTCACTTGTTGAGTTTTTAAATTGCTAGAGACACTTTTAGGACTAATTCAGTTTAAAATATTCATTCTGTATTGTGTGGATGTTAATATTACAGCATTCAAACATGCAGAATTGAGTCTGGATGGTGATAAATAATAAAACAACACTAAAGTCTTCTCTTCAGGTTAGATTTAATGCCAGGTTTCTCAAAGATTGTTTGCTTAAACTTCAGGGTTTATTTCAACACATTCCTTCTAAAGTATGTTGCTTATTACAGTTTTTGGCTCTCGTCATTCAAATTAATCTCCAATACTGAATCCATGAAACTTTTAACACATTTTTAAAGTCATATATTAAAATTAATCAAAAATTCAATCAATTAAATGAACCAAAAACAGTTTTTGTGTAGCATTTTGTTCAGTTCTGACTCGTAGAGATTGGATCCTCTCTAGTGTTTTTTTTATTTTTTATATAGAGCTTTTCATATGGTAAAATATCTGCTTTTGTAAAGAAACGCATCACACATCAAGAACAACAAAAGTATATTCATTTATATTTTTGAATAGATCTTTAAGCATAAATATTGTTCAGATTGATTAAATATGTAAACAAGCTTATTTTGTTACATCTTTAATAAATGTTAATGTATTAATAAAATGTAAATAAGCTAAGAATGACTTAATTTTTCTAGTTGTAGAGAAGTCGATGTTTCATTATTAAAGCCCAGAGCGCTTACCTGAGGGTTGGTGTGTCCACACTCGTTAGATAGTTCTTCTCCTCTCCCGCTGATCAGATTGAGAGAGATTTACTCCAGAGGAGGGCTCAGCTCATTCTGCCTCTCCTTCATTGTCTCTCCCTTCTTTTTTCCTCTCCTCCTCCTTTGTTATCGTTTCCCTTAAAAAGCCACTCCCTGTTACCTGTTACCTCACCCCCTCCGCCATCTAATCCTTTCTGTTAGACACAAGGGCCTAATCAAATCCGCAGCTCTGACGAACATGTTTTTTTTTTTCATTTTTTTTTTTTCATTTGATTTTCGGTTTCCAAATCCCTTTAAACAGGATCCAAATGTTGGCCCTCAGCTCCTGCTGCTCTCGTCACTCAGCCAGCTCACCTACATCCCAGCATGGGAGGAATTGGCCTGATTAATTCCTCTCTGACTGACAGACAGCTGCTGCAGGGTCAAGAGAAATCACACACAAACATGTTGATTGATAGACAGACAGACTTAAATACAGCGAGGATGACACAGCAGCGTGCGTGTGGTTCACTAATACGGACTTATTTATGAACCACATCCGAACTCATTCAAAATATCTATTTTGAATGTTGATATTTTTTTGTTTTTTGTCACAAACAGAAGTAAAAAAAGTACAATGGATTTTGTAATCTGTCTACAAATCATTATTAGTGGGTCAAAAACAATTAGATTTGTATAATGAGTAAGAAATTTATGTCTGAATAACATTTGCAGAGGACTAAGTTGTGTGTTTTGAAAATGTGTAAAACATTTTAATCATATACTGAACAATTGTACCAACAAAAAACATGAACCGAGAAGTAAAACTTTAACTTGTTCTGTAAAAGACTAACACTCTTCTTCTTTTGCTAAATACATCAAAACTTTAAATGGGAACAATCTATAAAACTACAAAGATTACTGAATATTTTAGCATTTTCTGATTTATAAAGCACTTAATTGTGAAATAAAAATAGTGTACCCCAGTTCAAAGGAATATACAACCGAGTTAATTTGCAAAATGTGCATGTCTATTTGAGCATTAATTTACAGTTAGTGACAATAAAATGTGCAGATAAGAGTAGAAATATTACTCAGAATGAGTAAAGTTGTACAAATGTAGCAGGAATGTAAACACTTGTTGACTTTGTTGTGAGCAGTGATGGTCATAAAGTCATACAGCTGCAGGGAGGAAGGATCTACAATAACGCCTCAGTAGTGTGTCACTTAGGAGCAACAACATGAGGTGGGAAACATTTAAATGAAAGATTTATATAATAGAGAAAGAAAAATTGAGCAATTCCAACAAAATACCACATTCTGTAATTATTTATAATTGCCTAAGTATAATGGTTTTGTTGTGGAAATGATTCGGAAACCATGGCCTGATTTTAATTCAGTATTTTGTGTAATTGAAGCAGATTCATATTCTTCCACATTCAGCTTTGGCAAAAAATTAAGAGACCACTGAAATTGATCAGTTTCTCTGATTTTACTTTTTATATTTATATGTTTGAGTAAAATGGACATTGTTCTTTTGTTCTATGAACTGCTGACAACATGTTTCTGAAATTCCAAGCAAAAATGTAGTATTTATTTGCAGAAAATGAGAAATGATCAAAATATCAAAAAAGATGCAGTGTTATCAAATCATGCAAAGAAAACAAGTTCATATCCGTTTAGAAACAACAATACTGATGTTTTAACTCAGGAAGAATTCAGAAATCAATATTTGGTGGAATAACCAGGATGTTTTCAATGCAGTGGGCTTTTAAATTTTTTTCCAGAGCTGTATATGACATATGGATTTTGTTCAGCTTACATTTTAGATTAAATAAGAAACCTTTTGACAATTACCCACCCTGCGGTGAAGGTTTGCAGTGAAGTATGTGTGACGAGTACAGACGGGGCGGTGAGGTTGTCTCATCTTTTCTTTACTGTTTATTAGGTCAGTGCGTGTCGGGTTCTCCCGCCTCTCAATCTCCTTAGCGTGTGTAAATTAGGCTCAGAGGAAGTCAGTGCTCACCAACGGCTTGCATGCAATGACACCAGACCACAGAAGCTCAACTGTTCCCAAAGACATGTTGCCATGTGACCAGGTACCTCTGGAAACCCCAAATCTGCTCCGCCTGCTCAACCAGAGGTCAAGCTGATGTCTGGCGATCAGAGCAGAAATAGAAAAAGGTCTTAGTGGCAAAATGTTTTCCTCTCCAAGACACCAACTTAAATACAATTATCACTTTAAGTTGATATTCAGCCAATAGATTCATAACGCAGGACAGAAATGCTCTTCATATGTCATAGAAGCACACAGCGTTACTTCCAGGATTAAAATAAAAATCCAACAAAAACCCAGCTGTAATTCACTGCAATGGTAGTTTGTGCTGAGCATTGACACAATGTTAGATGCAATTAATCTTCAGATCCTCCTCATCAGAAATCCACGGTGATTCACAGAGGTAGTACAGGTGTGTCGTTTCCATGGTTACTCCTGCTGTTGGCATCAATGTGAAAAAGCCATATCAACATAAATTTGAGGGGTTTGTTCCTGAAAATCATTTCCTTTTTTAATTGCTTGAGTTTCAGTTTAATGAATGAACAAATTACTCATCTGATTTTGTTTTTTATTAACTCAAACATTTTTCCAGACAGTAGCTTCTGTGACTTTTATTAAATAATTTGAACATAAACCAAGATTTGTATCTTTAGTTTTCATGCTTTTGATTATTATATATTAAAGTCAAGTTAAAAAACAAACAGACAATTAAATCAATAATTTCTGAATAAACTTTAAAAAAAAAAAAAACAACCTAAGACTCTCTTTCTCTTTCATACTGGGAACAGCTATAAAAACTCCGATTCGTTCTCTAGTCACTTTCTTGGACCTTTGTGAGTCAGCCAAACACTGACACCTACTGGGAAACCGGTGTAACCGGTGTAAGTTCACAAGAACTTACAACGGCATGTATCATCTCTGTGATACATGCCGTAGTATGAGACCCTAACAAGAAAATAAAATATTATCAGCATCACCTGATAACTATGTTGGTCTGCAACACAGTGGTGCAGTTAGCTGCTGTTGCCTTTGGGCAAGAAGGTCAAATTTTGGTCTGGGGTATTTCCAGGGGTGAGAGTAGGGGGGTACGGTAGGGTACTGCGTACCCCTAAAAGATTTAGCGGGGGTAAGCAGTATCTGCAAGAGAGGGGAGCGGCTGTAAACGATCAATGGGTTCACTGAGCAGCTGTGAGTGCACCCACTGATCAGCCGTGATTGATTAGTTTTTCAAGAACAATCCAAAACACTGACTTAATCAGTGAATAATTAGCTTTTCCTCCCCCATTTCATATTGTTTCTGAACTGTTCTTTGTTAGAGCAGGGCTGCTATACGTCGATCGCGGACGGTTTTGAGTAGATCTCGGCATTAGGTGACAAACTGGACGCCGCCAGGAGGCTGAGACCAGCACGTCCTCCTCTGACTCCTTATCAAAACGTTCATAACTTTATTAAAGAACAACAACAACAAAAAGTCAACAAAACGTTTTTCAAATTAATGACCCAACAGCAATAATAATCTCAGTGACTATTGTTTCAACAAGGTGTTGCGCAGTTCTGTGTGTTTCGGTTCCGTTATCAAAATAACGAGCAGAGCAGGAGTTTAAAATTAACTAATCAACCACCGCTGTGTTTAGTCGCAAAATAAATAAATATCAAGCCTGAAAACCTGATATCGTAACGGATTAAATGTTTTAAACGTAATCTGTGCTCGGCTCGAGGAGCGAGCGGTTGCCACGGCAACGGGTGTGCTTAATTAAACGACAAAGAGAGAGAGAGAGTAAAAAAGTGCGAATGGTTTAGAGTTGATCGCCTGTTCAGTGCCGTATTTCTGCCGAGTTTGCATGTTCTCCCAAATGATTAATATGTGTCTGATGAAACTGGAACCTTTGAGCCACAGAATGAAAAGATACGGTAAAGAGACGCTGCTGAGCATCGCCAACATTGTGAAACATGGTGGTGGCCTCATTATGCTCATGGTCCGGAGGTGGAGCCTGGATTTTTGTCAAGGTGGATGAAAGTGGGAATGGGTCCAAATAACAGTCTGAACAGGAAACTGTAGAAAGCTGAATGTGAAGAGGGTTTTTATTATTATTGTTATTATTATTATTTTAGCAACATTTCAGTCCGTTTTTAAAAAATGTTTGTTCTTGGTCTACTTTTGTGTTTCTTTTTAGGGGTGCACCAACAAATCGACCAGCCGATGAATCCGATTTCCTTGATTTTGGGAGATCGGTGATTGGCCGATACTTATATTTGAAGCTGATCTTTTCCACTGATCATCAGCAAAGGTGTAAAAATCAGCCACTGTCCTCGTTTTCTCTGCAGTGAGAGAGGTTTGACTGACAGACCGAGTGTTACCACCTCAGCGACTTTCTTGCTATACTTAGCAACATTTCAGAAAAATAAATTGTAATCACCAGATCAAGCTTCTTATAGAATGATGAGCGACGATCGGCCAGAAAACTGCAATTGGTGCGCCTCTTATTTTATTACTTATTTCTTCGTATTTTTCTTTTGAAATTGCTTTAAGTGAATTTTATTTGACGTGTTTTAGACTAACAAATGATCCGTTATCTAAATGTTTCAGGACAGACTGCAGAATTTGACCTCTTTCTCCTGAATTATCAACTAAATAAAACACTGATGAGGGACAAACAAAGTTAAAAATTGGAGTTTCCTGCAGAAACCGACTTGCTCAATTATTCTTTCCTTTTTTTCAAAGTGTCCTCTGCGTCACCTTAATTTCCTGAGCGAGTGTTTAATCTGTGACTCTGCTTGTGGCTGTAAATGAAAGGCCAGGCAGGCTGTGTCCGTGTCGGGCCTCCTCCTCCTCCTCCTCCTCCTCCTCCTCCCGGCGCATGGAGCAGGAATGTGTGATGGGCCGGCTGTATGTGGGCCGGCGATAGGCCCGGCTCTGCTGCTCTCTCTGTCTTTGGCTTAAAAAGTTCAAGTCATTATTCTCCTCCTGCTGCTATTCAGATGAAGTCCCATTGGCTCATTGTTATTCTGCCCAAGTGAGAGAGGGGGACTCAGAGAATGGGAGGCTGACTGGGGTTTCCAACGGCTGGGTTGCTGGTTGTACTGGTGCAGGTTTTGGTTGTGGCTCTCTGGTCAGTTTTCTCTCTCTCTCTCTTTCTCTCTCTCTCTCTCTGCAGGCGTGAAGGCATGTTGATAATCGGCTCAGTAATGAGGAAAAGGTACTGAATGGCACCGAATATCTGACCCCAATTCCCGGGAGAAAAAAGAGAGGCAAAGGCAGGGGAGAAAAAAAGAGGAAAGGAGAAGGCCATGTGAAAAAAGGAGGTGGAGGGGAGGTGAGATTTAGTGCTCTGCTGGATGAAACAACCCCCCACAAACTGACGGAGAGGGAAAGTAGTCTAATAGGAAGAAAAGAGGGGGAGTTATAGCTCATTAAACCCCTAGAAGACATGCTGCAAGCTTTTTTCATTTCCTACAAAGAACCCAGAAAAGGTATGTAACTTCTTCTTTTATTATTGCAGTTCAGTTCTTGAGCTCAAAGCTGGAGATCAGCTTTTAGTTCTCTGAAAAAGTTTTAAAAAAATGTGTTTAAATAGTTTCTTCAAACATTTCCTGCACAGCTGTCTTAATGAGTAGAAGAAGCAGGTTTATTTGCAGCAACATTTTTGATGTACTTATGCAGCCTCAGGTGCAAAAACAACGGATTTAAGCGCAATTCGCTGCTCTTGCTTTAATACGAAAACATCGTTTGATGGTGCAAAATGTAAATGCATGAATATCTCACGGAAAGGTATAGTAGAAAATGAAAAGTTGGAAGCAATATCTCCAAATTACTAGTGATTTTTGCATAAATCTTGTGCATGAATTTCTTACTGTTACTGTCAGTGGCTTAGCGTGTGCATTCTGATCAGAAAACGCATGAAGTTAATTCATCCAAAAGCTACATATTTTAGTTTTAGTTTATAACCATGCACCTAAATCAAGCTGCTTTTCTCTTTTTGAAGAAAAATCACATGAATGCATCTTCTGTATCACTTCCCAACCACCTGCAGACCTTTCCTGTCGGATCCTGAAACAAGCAGCACTTTATTTCTCAGATTTAACCCCAACGAAGCTAGAATATCCTCACCTAAAAGCTTCGTCCATTTCACTTATATAAAAAGGACATACTTTGACCAAAGCTCCCACTTCTCCACCTTTTTTTTTCTCCCCCAATTAGAAACCACAGACTTCACCAGGGTGGCCCTAATGAGCAAGACTGTGGAAATGTTTTCTTTGTGTCCTGTAGCATTAGTTGATCTGGGTCAACATTTTCTCTGTAATCTCGCTGTGATTACAAAGGAGGGGTGCGCAGGGAAAACCGGGTGAGTCTTTTTGCCATTCAGTCCAGACTGGAAATCCTCTGACCCCTCTGGGCGGCTCGTTCCCCCACTCTGCACAGGAAACGTAGACGTCGCCTGTTTGTTCAGCGCTCTGACACCTGTGACTCGGACTGGAGGAGCCCATTGTTCTCATCTGAACTCGATTGGCACATGAATCTTGGAGAAATATTTGGGTTGTGAAGTGATAATGCAGAAAAACAGAGATGGGATCCGTGTGAAAATAAAATTGTCCTCAGATGAAACCCAAGACGCTGCCTGTCGCTTGTTTTGATGGCTCCAGTGGCAGCTCTCCCGTTTAAATCCCTCCTTAAAGAGAAAAGTCGGGATATTTACGAGGAGAAACCGAAAAAGTTTCTTTGGTAGATTCGTAGGAGATGCTTTAGACGTCTCTGGATTTAAGTTCATCTCTTCTTTTTCAGATCATCTGTGAAGTTTAGACAGTCGAGCAACCGAGAAAAAGGAGAACCAAACCACAAACGGCAACAATGTCTCGAACTGAAGAGATCAACAAGATGACAGAAAATGTCTACAAGGTATAACTGCATCACCTTTTATATTTGGTTCCAGTTTTACAGTGTTTTCCTGAAACCTTCATGGAATCTGTTGGCAAGCTTCTCACAATAAGAAATTTGTCGCATAATAAATTAACATTAGCTAAATAATTTCCATTCGGATGATTCGTTTTATTAGTTGTTTTTGCTTGCTGTGCTTTATTTTGGATGTTTAAAATGTTTTCCAGCTCATGTGTGGAGTGATCTGTACAAATTTAACGTTTATTGGTCTTCGAGGGGGCAAACTTGCATCATTATTAATTGAAAATAGTCTCAAAATGACAATATTATAATTTATTGTAATAAATTTTGTGACAATTTCTTACCCACAAACATAACCCCTATGTTTTGGGAACGTACCTGTTTAGGTCCAGGGTAATAAGTAGTTAATAATTAAGATTTTGAGAATCTAGAAAGAGACTTTTAGTTTTTTAGGTAATGTTTGATAGATTCTGGTAAAGTGAGCATCAAGTTCCTTAAAAGTTTTATGAAAATAGCTCATAACTTCCAGGAAACCAGACAGCATATTCTAAAAAAGGGACCAGTAAGATCTTAAGAACTGGCCAGTAAGTTCTGGGTAAATAACCAGTAAACTCAGTAAAATAAAAAATAAAAAAATACCTGGTATGTGAGACATTTAATAGTTTCATATTCTACTGAAAATCCCATTAATACTTTGTAGACGTGTTTTCACATATTTTCTCCATATGATTGTATTTCATGAATTTATGATCAATTGATGAAGGTTGTTGGATTTAATACGTATTTTTTCTACACTAGTCGGGCTTTTGCCTCTTCCTGCATTGCTATCATTAATATTTTTTTACTAATATCTTTGATCTGTATTTTAATTGTGCAAACTAAACTAAGGTTCTGTAAAGTTGCCTCCAAAGATCCAGGACAGTTTAAGTTCTTTAAAAGTACAGGCTGCAACATGTAATTGTACCACATTCAGGCTAGTTGGCTAATCGGTGAAAATCAAATTAAACATTTTATTTCTAGTCCCAAACCTTTTTTTAGATTGTCGTCATTTTAAAACTTTAGAGATTTGGCCTCTGCTTCCAACTTATCTGGGTTTACTGAAAGAAGATGAGCTTTACATTCTCCTGCTGATCGGGTATTGACTATTCAGATCCTCACCCTAAAAATCCTGAACTTCCCCTTTAAGAAATCAGTTTTTTGTGCTAACAGGGCATCCTGGACCAGTTCAACCCCAGTCTGAAGAACTTTGTCACCATGGGAAAACACTATGAGAAAGCTCTGACAGGTTGGTCCATTTTCCTGGGATGTGTCAGAATCATTCAGCATTTATAGGCTGACATTCACTCTGTGTGCTGCAGGAGTGACGGTGGCTGCAAAAGGCTACTTTGATGCTCTAGTGAAGCTCGGGGAGCTGGCCAGTGACAGCCAGGGCTCCAAGGAGCTGGGTGAGTCTGCAGCTGAAGAACCCGGTGGAGTTTTTGATCGTTAAACCGGAGTAGATCGTCACGTAGGGAGTGTTTGTGAGATGGGGAAACTCTGAGGAAAACAGAGGGGAAAGGGAGAGAGTAGAGCCATTGTTGGGAGATTAACAACACCACATGATCTCATTGTAATGCTGAAAACGGCGGGGGAGGCAGGCAGGAGTGTCGGAGGGCGAGCTGCCAGCGACCACATACTACAGCGCCGTGTGACTGCGGGAGGGACGAGCACTGACCGACACTTTGTTCATGAGAAACTGTGTCAGAGCAACGACTTCTGGTGCTTCCTGACTGGCCTGTCGGGCTGCTTTGGAGAGGTTCTGTTGGAGACTGAGTTTGTCCACATTACACTGTAAAAATTAACTTTCGGGTCTTTTTATTGGAACCAAAACAAAGTGGAGCAAAGAAGAACTTTAACTGGACAGCTTAGTGACAAAAATGACTTTTGTTACTAAAGATAAAGCTCTGGAAACATAACCAGTAAATGTAGAAATACAAAGATCATATTTTTAATAAAAATGTAAAAGTACCTAGATAAAATAAAACATGAATCACTATTTTTGCTAAAATTATGAAAATCTTACACAGAAATAATATAATAAAATCTGAATATATAATAAATAATTTTATAGTTAAACTAAAAGCACAGCTTATTGGTCCATCTAGGTTAGGGCTGCAGCTTATCGATTATTCTATTGATTATTCCAACAATTAATCCGTCAATTGTATGAAAATAAAACTGCAACAACATAGTTTTCTTTTACTGAACACTTGATCATTCATGGTAAAAGATGCATCTGCAGCTAAACATCAACATGTGAAAAGCTCAGTCCTTTCTGCTTGACTTCACATCAACACAGCGTAGAGCTAATCTGCAGATTATTTGATTAGATTAACCTATCAATAATTGGATAGCAGAAGGTGGTTAGTAGAAGAGATTTATTTCACAGAATTTGAAGCAGCTGAAATTAAAACTGCCTCTAAAGAAGTTCTGGATAGAAATGTTACAGACAAAGGTTTCTGTTTTGTCTTAACTGTAAATTGTACAGATTATTTGTACAGTTGTGGCTTAATTACTGGTCTGAGAATATTGCCCTTTCAGCAAATTGCCTTTTCTTTTAAGTCTGTGTACTCCAGTTAGTGATTAATTGTTGGTCATATAATTCATAAAATGCTTCTTTTCTAACTTCCTGCAACGGGTTTTCTGTGCTGCAGTGCTCACACTGGTGTGTAAATATGATCAATTGATAATTCAGTTTTTTAATTTTCTATAGCAGTGCAACACAATGACAACATTTCTATTTCATCTCATCAGCACCAGCTGCTGTTTGTGAACAGAAATTCAACCATCCCAAGATATGAGAGGCTATAGAACCAGTTTACTGTTTGGATTTTTATTTTCATATTTAAGTGTTTAACTCCATTAGATAATGCATCTCTGTTTTGTGTGTAACCTGCATTATGTTGACAGTCTGTTTTTGCTGTTTAGGGGACACGCTGTTTCAGATGGCCGAGGTTCACAGGCAGATTCAGGTGCAGCTGGAGGACGTGGTGAGGAAATCAATCCTCGTTATTGACAAACAACAAGACTACTTTTATTTAGCACTGTTTAACCACCATCTGAAAAAGGACAAAAGTATAGTTTTTTGAATAAATATGCTTAAAATCTTTGACAGGCAAACATTTCTCTGGTAAAATGCTTGTGACATTTAACAAACTTGTTGCTTTGCTTCGTTGCAGCTGAAACTGTTTCACTCTGAGATGCTTGCCCAGCTGGAGCAGAAGCTGGAGTTGGACATTAAATACCTCACAGTGAGTTCATGCTTTTGCTTTTTAATTATTCAAGAAGCAAAGCCACGAAAACTTGCTAAGCCCGGAGCTCGGGGCACCAGGGCAGAAGTCATTCATCCAGCGGTCCGCTGGGTTTTGGAGTTAAAAAATGGTTAAAGTTGATATGAAATTTGAAAATATCGCTTGATAATTATGTGTTATTGGAAGATTAACACCTGAACACTAACTATAAAATCTTAAAAAAGACAGTCACTAAAAATACTAAAATAAATAAACAGTGCTAAGCCTGGTGGGGGCACAAGTAAGGCCTGGTGGCCCGCCAGGCTTATAATACACTAAACCCTGGTAGTTGTTACTTTTTTTTGCTTTCTTCTTCTTGTATGGATACTTTTTGAAAACGTTGAAAAATGTGAAAATCTGTTTTTCACCTATAAATAGATTATTTGGAGATTACTGATCTGTTATTGTTGATAGCTCTGAATAATAAACCCATTTTTCAGAATCTCCTCAGAAATAACAGGAGTAATGTTGTTTATTTTGATTGTTGAGAATAATAGAAATGTGAGCATTTGAAAACCGAAGCACAATTTCTTATGTACTTGACTTAACAACCTATCTTTTTAAAAAACAAACCAAACAGTTTTTGCCTTGTCATAATGAGGCACAATGTGTGTATTTTACACAGTTTTAAACAGAAAAAATATTGTCAGAAACTACTAGAGGGTGCACAAAACTTCACTTAATCACATACTGACAGGCTGGCATCATTGCAGACAGATATGAGTTTATATAGATATATATTTTTAAATGTGTGTGTCTCCTGTCTCTGCCTCTGTTTTCAGGCCACTCTAAAGAAGTACCAGAGTGAGCGAAGGTCTCAGTCGGAGTCGATCGAGCGCTGTCAGTCCCAGCTGAAGAAACTCCGCAGGAAGAGCCAGGGCAGCCGTCACCCAAACAAATATGGAGACAGAGAGATGCAGGTAAAGCGACATTTACAGCCCTAACTGGGTCTAAATTGGTTCCTGAAAAGCTGCAAAGCAAAGTTTATTAGGGAGACAAAGCCCTCATTCACAAATCCTAAACATTTCTCAGCATTACCACAGATTATAAATCAGAATTAGGCGAGTGATTCTGTGCGAAGTGGGCCAGGATATGATTTAAAAACAATCATATTCAGCTGGATTTACAGGAAACAAGAAACTCAGAACAAAACCTGTATTTTTTCTAACATGTTTAACATGAATATGTTAAATATATATTTAGTTATACTGAAGAATTAAGCTAATAAAAATACAGTAGAAAACATTTTTAAACGTTAGTGTAAATATATACTGTTTCTGGTGAGGAATAAATTAGGACACACACACAGATTCATCACATCCAGCAATGTTTCTCTGCACCTTAAATAAGGTTTCCTCATGTCATAAAGTCTCTGCTCTGGTTACCAGATATCGTCAAAGTTCACTTTAAAATCCTGCTGGAAATGTTTAGGGATTTGCCAGGTCAAGCTCTTAATTACATTTCTGACCTGTAAAAGCATTACACCTAAACTTAGAACCTCAGAGAAGCAACCCAGAGACTACAGCTGATTCTTCAGACCCATTTTAAAAGAGGTGGCACCATTAGGAGGAAACTGGAAAACACATTTTTGTTGCTTTCTTTTGTTTACTGAGTAAAATTTGTTTTGTTTATGTTGGTGTTTGAGTGCAATTCAATAATTTCTTTCTGAGAAATAAATTAAAAAACTAATATTTTGTAAACACTTCAATGAAGCGATAAATGAAAGACCTGCCTTTTTATTTATAGTTGACATTAAAGTTTGTTTTTTATTATTATTTGAAATGCATGCATATACTGAGGCTTAAGGTGAAATCTGTTGGCTTTTGCTTCAGTTTGTGGAGCTGATGAGTCGTCGACAAGGCGAGCTGGACGCGCTGGTGGCGACAGGCTACAAGTCTGCACTTACAGAGGAGAGAAGAAGATACTGCTTCCTGGTGGACAGACAGTGCTGCGTCACCAAGCTGCTCATTAACTACCACTCCAAGGTGACCTGCTCACGTTTATTTACCACTGTGTGTTTTTATACCTGTCCTCACTCAAACACAGATGTTTTCATATTTCTGAAAATTCACTTAATAGATTTTCCTTTCTGTCTGCCTCAAAAAGCAAATCCACTTTCACTTTTACGTGGTAGGTCAAACAAAAGTGACTGATCATGCTTAATTGAACAGGTTAGGGTAGGCCTATGAGCTACAAAATAGGTTTATTGCATTTCTTGAACAAAATGATTCTTAGACAATGAGATTTTAATCTGGTCAGTTCTCAACTTTTACACTCGCACTTGAAAATGGCTGCAAACAGATTAGCAATTTTATAACCGTACATTTTTGAAAAGCAGAAGTGGAGCCTCCTGCACAACCAACACAAAAAATCAGCAACTAGTTTCTGAATAGGAAGTCAACAGCAAAACACTTGTCTTTTCCAGCAGCCATTGTTCACCACATAAAGCGGTAAAAACCAGCAGACCAAACATGCTAGAGCTCCACTTGGGTTGCTAGGTGACGGGCTGGGGTTGCTAAGTAACGGCGTAGTGCCAGTGGATTGTGACTTAACAATCAGGAGGTTTTTGAAACAGGTCATTTTCCACACACCAAAAGAGGGATTTTCCAAAAAACATGTCGGTTTTGTGAAACGCTTTTACTGTTTTTAGAAACAGTTGACCAAGTGGAAGTGGAAAATAAAACGTTGAGCTCTGCTTTGAAAGGTGTTTTCTGATGCGATCCAGGTGAGAGAGCTTCTGTCGCAGAAACTGTCGTCCTGGCAACAGTCATGTTCTCAGCCCACGAAGCTCCCGGAGCGGGCCCTCAACCTGCTGCGTCACACCGCGCCGCAAACCCCAGGGGCTGCTGGGATAGCTGAGGTCCTCCGTCACACCAAGCTGGGTACCGCTCAACCAGAGCAGGTCAGATCTTGTTTTGTTTTCTTCTTCTTCTTCTTCTTCTCAAAGCCTAATTCTTGGGTTGGAACTCACTTACTGTCAATTTAAATATGTTTAAAATAAAACAACCTCTGATTGTGTCAAAAATAGCACTGTTTTATGTTTGAAACATTTTACTCCTTCTGCTTCATATGATTCTGTTTATGTTGTTTAGATTACCTTTACTTGTTTTACTTGTTTACTACTATTCTATTTCTTAGTAGTATCTTATAGCGTTTGTAAAAGCCCATAGGAAAAAGTATTGGAAATTAGCTCATGCTACAGGCATGGGAGCGCTTTTTCATTCAGTTTGTCTATGTTATTGTGAGCTACTGGAAAATACGTCTAAAAAAAAAAAACTTATCACAATATAAACGTTTCATGTCAGCTAATGTTGATAATTTGTGATAGATAATTATTGATTAGTATTTTGTTTTAAATATTACAAACATGTGATGTGACCCGTCCACTTTAATCCAGTTTTCACTCCACGCCGTTTTAAAAAAAATAATTTTTAAGCAATTGCGAGGCTCAGTGGCAAAACCTGAAACTTCTGCTGCTCAAGTTACTCAACAGCTCGTTGCTAGGTAACCACAAGTTACTCAGCAAGTTGTTGCTAGGTAACCAAAGAGAGAGTGAGTTTAGTTGATTCCACCAACCTTGCTCGGCTGGCTGAGAGGTTGAGCAGCTAAAGTCTTTCCTCTGCCTACATCTCCCAGGCTGCAGTGCGGTTCTGGATTGGAGTTCAGTGAAAATATTCTATATATTGAATATTCAATATTCTATCAGATGTATTATCTATTGATATTAATCCTGTGTTTATTGTGACATATATTTCTACTGATTTACTGTCCAGCCCTTTGTTATTATACATTGTTCCCAATCAAATAGCCTTAATAGATAAATAAAAAAATATGTGTATATTTTTAAATTTTGTCAGCTTCCTCGACTTTATCCCTCATTCCATGAGACTACTAAGCTTTTCATTATTATTTATTTACTTATTTATTTATTGTTGGAGAATTGCAGCAAAATTTTAAGTGAAAGACAATAAAGTCTGTCTCTGTCGACGTCTGTCTTCTTGTACTCAGAAGTAACTGTCCAACGAAACTGTAAACCAGCGGTGTCAAACTCATTTTCATTTTGGGCCGTATCAAAAATCTGAATGTTTTTAAGGAGCCGGTTGTTCCAGAATATATTGATAAAAACCATTAAATTGTTAAAATATTTACAAATAGCTGTTTCAGCATTCAAGTGAAATTATGTTGAACATCCTTTCACACTGATCAGCCGAACCAGGACTTTGTGATTGTTTTTGTGTTTTTTTTGCAATCAAAATCATAGCTTTTGTGGTGATAATTTAGAAATATTTGTAAGGAATTTCTAAGATATTTGAGCTAATATATATTAAATGTGACCTTTTATTATTTGCTGTATCTGTCACATATATAACTTGACATCAAGTGAGGATGAGGCAACCACGAGTTAAACCCAAAGTTTTTGGCCAGTTTTGAGAAAAAATGTCAGTAAAACCAGAAAATAAGTTGGGAACCGTCGATTTTGTGTGAATTTTGGGTATTTGTGAAAAACTGGAAGGACTTATTGATGTAATCTGGAGTCTAGAGGGCCACATAAAAAGCTATGGTGAGCCAGATTTGACCCCCAGGCCTTGAGTTTGACACACGTGCTGTAAAGGAACAAAATGAATGGCATTTCTGCTTCTTCTTCTCTAGTTTTCATGCAGTGTTGTTTGATTTTCAGCGAGTTTCCGTCCAGGAGGTTCCTCCTCTGCTGAATGGAGACTCAAGCCGCTCCCAGCAGCCGCAGCAGCAACAGCAGCAGCAGCAGCAGCAGCAACAGCAGCAGCAGCAGCAGCAGCAGCAGCAGCAGCGATCGCTCCCTTCTTCCTCCTCCTCCCACAGCGACTCTGGTCCTCCTCAGGGCTCCCCTCACGCTTTCCGCACTGCCTCTTCCACCGCTGCAGCTGCTCCTGCTCCTGGGTCTTCTCGGGGAGCTTCTCCTCAGCACACCAGCACCCCCCTAAGCACCTCAGTGAGCCCCCTCTCCGATGGCGGCCCATCAGCATCTGACACTGCCACCTCTCTCCTCCTGGCCTCCAACACGTCCAACCTGTCCCCAAGCCTCATCCCTTCCACAGTGATGTCCCTCAGTCAAATCTCTCAGAGCAGCAGCTCCTCTCAGGGCATGACCCTCCCCATCCTGCACAGCGCCCCCCACAGTCCACCGCTGTCCCACAGCGCTCCTCTCTCCAGGGCTTTGACCCCGGTACAGCTGCTGCACCAGCAGGTCGGACCCGGCGGGAGCCACACGCTGTCTCAGTCACACAACCCCTGGCTGCTGAAATCTGGGGACGTTTCTGCTACCGCAACACTGCCTCTGCCAAGGAGACCAGTCAGTGAAATGAGGCTGGGTGGCTTTCAGGGTAAGATGCTGGTTTTAATTTGCTGCATGTTTGTTTGGTCCCCAAACTGAAGTTAACAAAATAACAAAAACTGAAATCGACTAGCCTGCCCATTGCTTCCTGTGCTCAAAACAAATCTCATTTACAGCACCATCTGGGTTTTCTTCCCTTCGCTTAATTTCCTGCAGTAAATTTTCCACTGGGCCAATCGGGGAACAGGAGAAGTTACTTTGCCGTTTTGAATTCTGCGCCTAAAAATTAACCAAAGTGTGAAAAAAACTAAAACTACTACTGTAGCTAATTAAAACTAAGCAATATTTAATTATAAGCTATCAGGAGTTTCTTTGGATAATTATAAGCTAAATATTGAAAAATAATGACAATATTAATTAAAAATAATTTTAAAAAAAATCCACCCTTCCCTTGAATCTTCCTTCTAATTTCTCCATCTTACTCTTTGCCAGGCTCCAGTCTTCCCAGAGTGCTTCCGTTATCTGGAGTGACCCATGTGGAGGCCTTGTTCGCTCACACACCTGGAGCGTTGGACGGTGCTGGAGGAAGTTTAGGAGGCGGGGCTTGCTTACTTCACTTCCTGCCCGGGGATAACATCACCCTCCTCATCTCTGAGCCCAGAGATGGGTGGCACTACGGTCAAAACGAACGCACCGGACGGTATGACGCTCTGCCGCTTCACAAAAAAACTGATAAAGTTTCTACTGTTTAAAGGCGACTTGTTATGCTTCCTGGAACAGGTTGGAATAGGTCTGTGGTCCATACAGAACATGTTCATAACATTTTTTGCTTAGATAATCAGATGTCAGTCTGGTCAGTTATGTGTATTTTGACCTCTTTTCAGAATGAGACGTTTTATGGCGTCTTGTCACTTTAAATCCTGATCAGCTGCTGCTGGCCACACCCCCTAACTCAACGTTTACACAGATTCACAATTATACAACCGAATATTTTTGAAAAACACTCGTCTTTTCCAGAAGTAAAACCAGTTGGCAAAAACATGCTGGAGCTCCATTTGAGTTGCTAGGCAACAGGCGGGGGTTGCTAGGCAACAGGGCTGGGCTTGGCGGGGGTTGCTAGGTAACAGGGCTGGGCTTGGCTGGGGTTGCTAATGGCGAATGTCACTTAACAATCTGGAGGTTTTTAAAATGGCTCATTTTCCAGACACCATAAAACATCAACCTATTGCCAGCAAACACCTGGGTGGTTTTTTATGTGCTTGGGCGTTTTTTTTTAGTAACAGTAGAGACCCAAATGGAAGTACAAACAAAATGCAAAATGTAATTTTTTTTTAACAAAAGAAACTATCCTGTTCAGATCTGTCTAGGCTAAGTATCCAAGATTTTGAACTAAGGATTAAATGTTGCCAGGACTCTTTAATCACAGAAATAGTTATTAAATTAAGCCTTAATTGGAACCGAGAAGCATTTTCCATTGATTTGACTTTTTAAAAAAGCAATAGAAAACTTGTTTTTGAGTGTATTTGTTGTGCTTGGTTGCTTGTATGTTCATTAAAAAACATCCTCTGCTGTTTGGCTTGTCAGTCTGCCTCAAATATTGACTTTTTTTCCAGGAAAGGCTGGTTCCCTTTCTCCTACACCCAACCGCAGCACAGCAGAAGGGATCACCGTGAGGGGTACGAAGACAGAAAGCAAAGATTTCTCCAGACATTTGGCATCAATGATGACAATGGAGTTTCCCTATTCCTGTTCACTAGTTTCTATTTTCAGTTTAGCTGCAATATTATGTCATTTATGTGTTTGGTTCAAATGTAATTGTTGCTCATTTTGATGTTAAACCTTGCATTTGATCTGAACATCTTCCATAACAAAAGCAGCACAGAAAACCAGGTTATATAATAGATTTTGGTTCATTTTTTCCTTTCTGTCATCTTCAGCCCAAAACTTTTTTTCCAATTTCCAAAAGTTTGTTGACGATTTTACTCAATATCAACATTTCTCTGGTTTCATTTTGCCTCCTCATGTCATTCTTTCTTCTCCATTTGACATTCCTCTGTAGCTCTCTCTTGCTATCGAAGGCTAACAGCACCAGCACCGGACAACTTGACAAGCTGGTGTCTGCAGGTCTCCCTGCCCTCACCCCCGAGTCTGAGGAGGAGCGCTCCCTCCCTCCTCAGAGGGTCAGCACCTTCCGTCCGCGCCCCTACAGCATGGCCGACAGCAACAAGGTGAGGCGTTTAAATTGTAGAGCTTCACAGCCTCGTGTTTTCTAGTTTTTGACGACAAGTTTCTTCTGGTTTGCAGATCACATCAGACTTAAGAGCTTCACCACCATCACCCACCAGGTAATGTTTGGAGAAACTAAAGTTTAATTTAGAAACTGAAAATAAATATAACGCAGCTTGCAAAAAAAATATAAACGTCTTGTGTGAATCTGTACAATCTGTGACTGACTCTACCCAGTATGTAATGAGTGATGTTTTCATAATCCTGTGACCAAGAAGCTAGTTTTCCACGTTCTGTCAGAGCGTACAAGTTTATTAATAAACTAACTGAAAACTGTCTTGTTTCAGGTCCAATCCCTTTGCTCACGTCCGCCTCAGAAAAACGGTCACCAACGATCGCTCGGCTCCCATAATCGAGTGACGTTGCTGTTCATCTGTTCATCGAGCCTCAGGTTCAGTCCTGGAAGCTGCACACTGTGCTTGCAAACTGTGATTAACTTTTGTCTTTTTTTTTTCTCAGTTGAATCATGTAAAATGTTTGTGTACAATGTTCAAAACAAATATGCTTTTTAGCTAAAAAAAAAAAAAAAAAAAAAGAAAATGTTTATTTGATTTTGATTTAATTGTAAGACATGGAAATGCAGTGCAACAGAAATGTGCCAATTAAGATAAATAGTAAATTTGTTTCTGTTTGAGAGCATCATGCTGCATTTTACTCTTCAGAAATGTGACTAAGCTGTGGTTAGCTCTAAGATGTGAAGGTTGCCTTTTGTTTCTTATTTTTATTTTGTGCCATATTCAGAAAAGTGTTAAAGTTCTGGTGCAACATGGACTGGATCCTGTCACATAAGGTTTCACACATCGACCACAGAAGTATAATTGGGACGAGGACCGGCTCCTTCTCTGCAGCGCTAAATATTTTTCAAAAAAGCTTCCATGTTTGTTGCATTTTAGTGAAAGACGGCATTTAAATGCTTTTAATTTTTATTTTATAAAGTTAATTGTTTAGATAAAGCACAGGGCATATTTTAATGAAACTGAGACAATAAGTTGGTTTGTTTAAATTTTGATAACCATAAATAGGAAGTGACTAAACGCACAAATCTTAATTCCAGTTAACACTAATGTTTCTGCTGCTGTAACATTTTCTATTTGTCGTTGATTGTGAAGGTTTTCAGATTATTTTAACTTGCTTCCTTGAATCAGGATGCAAAGAACAGAAACTCATTCAGCGTTATTTTTTTAACTATGACAATGTGGCTCCGATTCAGTATTCATAAACTTGCACACTGTGGAGCTGAACAGGTGAAGGTTAAAAGGAAAAGTGAATTTTTATTTAGAAGATGGAAAGTTGGGGAGGATTAAAAGTTTAGGAAACGAGGAGCTTGCATTTTTAGTCTGGATTTTATGTCTTGATTCCTTTTCAGACCTAAATCTAAAGCTCTCCCCCATCTATAGACTAGCTGATTGTAGATACGTGTTTACGAGTCAGACTGAGCAGAATCTTAAAGAGTGATGTGAAAGCCAAGGAGGAGGACATGACTGAGCTCACTGTGGAAGTGTTTTCAAAAGAAAGTGAAGGAGAAAGCATACAGGAAGTTGACCTATGTCTAAGCAAGTATTTGTCAAACTGAAGTCATATTCAAGGATATATGAGAATAAAAACATCCTCTGTGCAAAATAAAAATTATTCTCTTCTGTATTCAGTCACTGTGACATTCCAGCACCTTAAAGATGTAAGGTGTAACAATAACAGCACAAAATTATTTTCAACACA
Organism: Poecilia latipinna; assembly: GCF_001443285.1. NCBI lineage: Eukaryota > Metazoa > Chordata > Actinopteri > Cyprinodontiformes > Poeciliidae > Poecilia > Poecilia latipinna. The sequence continues at coordinate 63,250 of NW_015113202.1, forward strand.
AAATAATGAATGTCAAAACGATTTACTGCTTGTTTTAGCTTGTAAATGTTGCTGAAAAGTGGCAGCACTGCATAATTCATCCAAATCTGAGGTCACTTTACCCAAGATGATACTTTGCGTAAATTAAGACCTTTTTTTTCTTCACAAAATGTAATGGAACTAATTAGTTTCTTTCAGGTCACCGGTATTTTTGTAAAGCTAAAGGAAGGTTCCCTGTAGGTTCCTGAAAATAAAGAGTAAATTTCAGACATGCATTGCATGAGAATTTCAAGGAAAGTACCAAGAAAGTTCTGGGAAAGCAGCCAGTAAGTCTGATGAAAGTTACAGGAAAGTAACACCTAAACTGCAGAAAAATTACGTTCTTCAAGAAAACACGTGCTACAATGAAAACACATTTATGGCAACGTTTTCACTTTGGTTGAATGTTTTAGTTTTTCAGCCGCTTCGACACAAAATCACTGACTGACTGCAAGTAGTTGACATTTTAAATTTCCTTTTGCAGCCTGTAGAGGTCTTGATGTCTACAAAGCTCTGAAATAAAACCACTTTATATTTCAGTTGCTAAATCTCATAGTAAGAGCGTTTTCTGTGTTTATTTGATCATAATTTCTGGAACATTATCCTCCTTCAAAACCTCATGACAACATTTTCAGCTTATTGGTTGTGACCATCAGTCTTTTTGTTAAAGTGTTATAATATTTCAAAGAGTACTTGATGCCACACACTCCAATAAAGTTGCAGAAAAACGGTTCTCTAGCATCACGTTTGTCCTTCATCATCTCAAATCTTCCACCGAATGTCACGATGCGTTTAATTCACACACAGATAGTAGCTACGGTTGAAAAGCTCTTGTGAAGACGTGGCGACCCCAAGAGGTCACTCTGTCGCAGTTCTCTGTTAGTGAGCTTTAATATGAGAATTTTTATTTTTCTTACCATCCTCATTGCTATGTGTCAAGGCAACATAAATTTGGGTCTATGTCATGTTATATTATTATCTATGAAAATCATTCCAAGTTCCCAGAAACTACATGACTACCTTTATGTTAAAATAATGTTGTGGTTGCTTTTATTTCATAACAAATTGTTAGGAATTCAAAATTTGCACTGATAGTCTCTGAATTTTGCTTTTTATTGCAGAGCAACTGAATCTATTTGGATTAATTTTACATTTTCAAGAGAGAAATTATCTTACTGAAATAAAAAATATATTCTTAGGATTTGTTACACATTTTTATCAAGCTTAACAGTGAATATGTCCATGTGTTTTTTAATGGGGAAAGAACAATTTGTGTTGAATTTGTTGTTTTATTAAATATACTCGCATGCAAATATAAATGCATGTAACAAACCAGCTGTAACTGATCCATCATGGTGTTAAACTGCATATGTCTGTAATATCAACAGAAACTCATAGCTTGGCTTGTATTTGGATTTAACAATTTTAAGTATTTATTGTTGGTCACCATTGTTATTTTCCCTGTTACAACTGAACTGATCACAAGTTTAAAATTACTCCACTGAAGTGAAAGTATTAAAACTTAAACATGAACTCCTGAAGTGACACACAGGCAGCATATAACTGTACTATGACATTATTACACTGTGATTAATGAAGAAAAACAATGGATTTCTGATTATTCACATACTGTGAAATAAATGTTTATATGATAAATGCTGACAGTATATTTGCAAAGTGATATTTTCACAGAACTTAACATTAAGTTAATGTATGTGCTTTTATGTATAAAATTTAAATTTTCAGCTTTGTTTGCTGAAATGTGAATTTATTGCGTTTTAAATCTCTAGTTGATGATGATGTATGCCTTTGTATGAACTGAACATATTTTTTCTTTACTTGAATGTTTATCAGTAACTCATAAATCTTAAAAAAAAAAAAAGTTGGGATGAGCAAATCAGAAGTTGGTCATCTGCACCTAAAACCAAAGCAAACGTCTTTCGCTTTCCATTAAAAGAAACAACACATTCAGATGTAGCTGTTAGAAAATGGAATAAGAAAGGCTGAAAACTCTTTTTCTCTCTGTTCAATGCTAATTTATACTATTTTGTCCTATCAGTTTGTCAGATACACAACAAATCAATCTGACAACAGTAGGATTAAATAGAATCTTTACTGTGATGCAATTACAATTGGGCAAACTGAAGAAACACACAAACAGGAGCAGCAACAGGTATAATGCTCATTTTATAGCTTTTTAAGCCATTCCAAGCTTCTTCCTTTAGCTTCACAGGGATGTGAGGGAACATCAGGCATGTTTCCATCATCCCTCACAGGAACTAAAAAGGAATGATTAAGAAACACACACACACACACACTTTATTGATCAGCATTTTTAAATATCAAGAGCTTGTTCCACACAACTCACAAACAGAATTATACCATGACATCTGTGAAATGACGAGTTTACCTGGATAATTGTATGGCGTGACTTGATTTATCATTCCTGCGTATTTTGAATAGGGGCTGATGAATGGAAGAATAATACCTGAAAATACAGATTATTGGTAAATGTGCATGATTACAATAGCAGAAAATATAAGTCTCTTTATTTTATTAGTAGTACAATCGGTAATCATTTAAAAGTTGGATGAACATTAAAAAAAAAACAGTGTTGTGCTGATACTGTGCAGTACACCTGGGCTTCTTGCTTACCTACAAGGCCAATCCCACAGGAGACCAGGATAACTGGCTCCTTATTCCAAGCATTTTTCAGGAAAGCTCCAATTCCTGCAGGAAAACCCACGGCAGTGTTTAAAATTCGCATCAACTGCGGTGTGGCTAGCAGAATTAGCTCATGTTAGCAACACATTCAAGGTCAGAATTTTCCTTCCCTTTCAAAAGCTTACCTGTGCTTTAAAGTCACGCCAATATAAGGTTTGTCTTGATTCTAACAGCAAATGTACTATAAATAGTACCAGCATTTATTAAAGCTGTCTTTAATAAATGAAGTTTAGAAAAGCCACAAAATAAACACGTACCTGCCATCATGTCCGGTGTAGCGTCAGGACAGAGGGTGTTCATGGGAAATGTAGTAGAAGGTTAAATGACGTATAATTTCTGCGTCGGTCGCACATAAACACAAAACGAGGTGAGATTGAGCCATTTTTATTTTTTGACGATCTTATTGTTTTAAATTCATTCAATTTGAATGTTTTGTTAATGATTACCCCCCAAAGAGTTTACTTAGGTAAACGGAGGTGTTTCATGTAGTTTATAGAAAGTTTAAAGGGAAAGAAACAGCTTTTAACCGCTGCTGCTACAGCCGTGGCTATGCTGTTTATAATCTCAGAAATTACTGGCTGGTGGTTATACTGACATTTACTGGGATTTATATAGCAATTGAAAATGTATCTTCCAGCTTAATGAGTTGAAATTGATGCCACACTCATCCTTTTAAGTATTGTATCTTTAAAAATATTTTTCAACGCAGTTTTGATGTTGGGTTGATGTTTTTTGTTCTCTTTAGATGATGGAGGACTTCTCTGGGTTGGCTCTACCTCCTCTTTTTGGAGGACACATTCTGGAGGCTGAGTTGGAGCCTGGTGGTGTAGAGCTGGGACCAGGAGAGGTATTAATAAATATTAGTTTCTTCTGTGATAAATAGATAGATAGATATTTTATAGATTTTTTGTTGTTGTTGTATTTCTTTCTGTCAGGTGGAGCTTGACCCAGATCCAGGTGGCAGCGAGCTGCTAGAGACCACAGCTCAGGAAGACGAAGAGAGGAGAGCTCTTGACAAAAGGAAATGTCTGGTGCTGAGCAGGAGGTGCAAGGAAATTGAACAGGTGTGCGTAGTGTGTTTGTGGGTCACTTCCTGAATGCATTTCCTTTAAAATGTGACAAAAGAATCAAGTGTCTTGACAGCCATGCAGTGCCACCCAGTGAAATCTGGGTGCGGTGATGAACTCAGAGAAACATAAAGACAATTACAAGGCTTAAACCCACCTGTCTATAGTTTCCTTTGATTAATAACAACTGGAACGTCATAAAGTGTACAGTTTATTTTTCAACTTTTCATTGGTTTCCTTTACGTTGCCACTGTAATGTTTTTCCAGTTTGTTTTATTTTCATTTTAACCAAGTAAAGCATTTTGAGTTGCCTTATTGTCAATCCGTGTTATGTTCAGGTAAATCAAAAAATCCTGGGTCGCCTTCACCAAGTGCAAAGAATTACACGACGCTTGAAGAAAGAGCGACGGTATGAAACTCAATGTCTATATAAAGTTTTTATGCTTTGTTGCAGAACCTACCTTCAAGGCTTACCTGAATGCTCTGCTGATTTCCGCAGGTTCCTCATGAAAGCTTTAGATGCCCATGGAGATGATTACAGAAATTCCCAGCTCACCATACTGCTTGAAGTAAGAATTACGGAGATGGAGTCTTACAGAATTAACTGCCCCTTCAGTTTGTAATAAAAGTGGGATTGAAATGGGAAATGCATATTAGTGAAATATTGCTAAAAGTAGTTGTTTAGAATGAAACAATCCAAGAGAATATAAGCTTATATCTTGTTTATTGCACTGCAATTTAGTTCTGTTTTCATTTCAAAAATTCATGTGTTTGTTTTTTCATAATAAAATATTTTTCTGGTCATCCATTCACTAAAACTTAAAAGATAAATTACTTTTTGAAATAATTACAAGGTTTCACCCAGAAAACTTGCTAAGTTCTGATGTTAGGGCAGTCATTCATCCAGCGATCTGTCTTGTTTTTGAGTTTAAAAAAATGTTTAAAATTGACAGGACATTTTAAAATATCACTTGATAATATGCATTATTGAAAGACTAGAAGATAAATACCTGAACACCAACTATAAAGTCTTAAAAAATGCAAACATTTTACAAAGACTTAACCCTGAATTATTTTTGTCTTTCTAATCTCTGCAGTCGAAACTAATCTGGTAGTCCTTGAGAAATATCAGAATTGCCAAAAAATTTGCAGTATGAACAAAAATATTGTAGCTGATCAGTCACTCTGAAGCCAAAATGCTGCACATTAATTTGCTTGAGACCATCCCACTTTCACCATGACAAAACACTTCAATTGTTGTAACATAATTGAATTGACCTATATTTATATGTTCTCTGCTGGCTTCAGGAAGAGCCTGGAGCCCACTTGGATTCTGCTGCCGGAGTCGATGAGGAAAGGCTCAATGGTTTGTCTGGTTCCTCTGCAACTCTCCATCATGCAGCCGGACCGAAGAAGAAGAGACACAGAATTTCTCGGCAAGATAAGGACAAAGATCAGCAGGTCAGTGAATAAACGATGTCCAGTTTTGGTCCTCGGTGGACAGTTCCCTGTAGGTTTTAGAGTGATCATTGAGTGAGAGGTGAGGGTTCACCCTGGACAGATCACCAGTCCATCACAGTGCCACTCAGAGACACAAAGAACAAGCAGCCACACACTCTTCCAGACTTAATAGCCATTTAGAGTAACCACTTAAGCAAACAGTCATGTTTTTGGACTGTGGGAGGAAGCTGGAGTATCCAGAGAGAACCCACGCAGAAGAAAAACAGACCCAAGACCTTCTTCCTGCGAGGCAACCGTACTGCCAGCTGCACCACATATTCCATGTATTGGATGTATTGAACCAGAGAAACATTAAACATGCAGAATGTTGGTCATTGGCAACACTTGAATAACTCTACTGTTTGCTTGTGATAGTAAAAGATTCAGTAAAATTTTAAACCCCTGACTGTGTTGAATAAACAAATTTTGACCTCTATCTTTCAGATTGAACCTGACGTGTCTGTGTTGGCAGAGACTCACTTTGGAGAAATGCCCAGCCCAACATCTCTGTCACACTGAATGGTGGCCAGCATATTTTTCTTGAACTTTAATTGGATAATGCAGACTTCCCTTAGTCTGACTCGGCACTATTTGTTGTTTCCCTTGAAGAAACCAAAAAGACTGGACTCTTGTAAGACAATTAATGCTTACTCAATTCAGCCCAGATTTTGTATTTATAAGGTTTGTATATATGTATTGGTATGTATGTTGACTTGTGTGCAACAAGACCTAATTATGACCAATATACAGTATTGTGACCAGCTCAGGTTAAAGAGGATACGACGAAATGGAACAACAGAAATTATCTCACTACTTCCATGAATATTACAAATTTATTTCATTAGTAGCAGTGATTAAAATGTATAATCTTTTGAATGTTGGTTATTGATATTGTAAAGTTCATGTTTTTAAGTGTTAAAATGACTCCATTGAGCAACTGAAGCAAATTCACCTGTTTTGTTTTTCTACCGCGTTCAATGTTAGATCATTACGATCAAGATGTAAAGGCATTCCACCTGCTTGTGGTTAAATGTCATAATAACAGCACTGTAAAAATAAAGACAGTTACTTTTGGGGTGCTGGTGAGTTAAATATGCTTCTAAAAGAGACCACAGAGTCCATCAAAAAGTGTTGAACAAAAGACTTTTGTCTAGTTTTGTCTTCATTTTTGTCTCCTTTTGTCCTCATCCTGTTATGGGGACCTGTTATGATATAGTCTGGTGCCAGACCATCAAGAGCTCTCCAAGTCAAAACAAAAGTCTTACATTGCACCAGAAGGCAAAGTAGTTGCATCAAGATTGGAGTCGCATTTAAAACACTGGACGATTTTGTCCAAATGCAGAGATATTTTGGACAACTTGCAGCTGTTCCAGGAATGTTGTGCTAAGACATGTGTAAAGTACATGGTAAAAATCCAATAATAGTCAAACAAAAGCAGGAATTATTTCCAGTTTCAAAAGTGAGATGATGGAATTTAATTTGGCAAAATTTCTCAGATGATAAAAACAATGAACCAGAAGTTTGACATATTCATCTGAAGTACCAAAATGATTTTTTCAAAGAACCAAGAGATACAAGGGGCTCCTTTAACTCAGACATTATTTCAATTATTTCAGTTTTGTCTTCATTTATTTGAAGTAAACTGTCAGCCATCCACTGCTTTGCAGAGTCTAAACACTAGATCTAAATTTTTCTGTGTCCTAGGGAAATCATTGAAACCCCTTGGAACTGAATGATTTTTTACATAAAATCCCTGCTTAAATTTGATGATGGATAAAATTCCTGATCAAATATCAATTTCCTTAAGCGTAACTGTTATGCATTTTAGAGGTGCATCTCAGTAGATTTGAATATTATTAAAAAGTTTATTCCAGTAACCCATTCACGAAGTTAAATGTAATATAGATTAATTACATGGAGGCTGATTAACATATCAGACTGGAATATTAAATCAGAGTAATACAAATAAATATTACAGACAAGCGTACCTGCTAAAATATAATTTTTAAAAGGTCTGACAAGCCTCATTTGTTATTTTGTAGTTAAGTTTTTGTATTAATTTTAGACTTCAGAAATTATTTATCAGATGTTTCGATTCGTTAAAGTAGCCTTTTTACAACACATTTTTCACTGTTACTTAATGTCTTGTACGGCTACTTTTTATCATTTTACTTAAGTAAAAATATGTTGAAGTAGTGCTACTATTACTTGAGTACAATTTTTGTTACTCGACTCACCTCTGAATATATGATAATAATTTGAAATGGTAATGGACCAGTGGGAAAAGAGAAAGAATCGATTATCAGTCATCCAACAGTACGACCAATGACCGGCCTCCAATCCAGCGGATGTGCCCTGGTGACAGGCGTGATTCCTGTCCAATCAGATCTCGTAGAATGGATTTAGGGCGGGTCCTAAACGTGGAGGTGGGATTTTAGCTACCGTCCATCTTCAGCTACATTACAGTGAGCGAGCCTGTCGAAAAGAAAATATATTTTGGAAGTAAAGAAGATTTTCTGGAATTAGTTTTGGCTTTATTTGAAATAAGACAAACGAAAACCCATACCCTAGGTAAATGTCTCACACAAGTATAAATATACATGGTCGGGTTAACCCAGTTTCCCTTTTTCCTTAATTTGGCTAGCTGAGCTGCTACCTAGCATTTCAGGTATTAGCTAGCATATCGGCGATTGGAACGGTTTCTCTTATATATTACCTTTCAACACGCAAAACTGTCTTTATAAAAGCTCCGATGGAGCCCGGAATGATGATGCATGTATATGAGTTAAATCGGCCAACATAAGTTACGGCGTTTGTTCTAGAAAGGGATAGTAAGTAACCGAGTGAAGTGGACGAGCTAGGCTAGTATTAACGTTAGCTCGCTAGCTGGCTAATTTTAGCTGACTGCCAAGCCAGTCATATTCGTTGGTATTAGCGGGATCATTTAACTTTAAGAAGTATACTGGTGGAGTGACTGTCGCGTGGGATTTTATTGTGAATGTGCTTTAATTGCTTTGTGGCTGGGTTTTATATGTGTGGCTAATGTCAGCTGTCCGTTTAGTCGGTGTTAACGTCAGTTTCAGTCTCTGCAAACCGATGTACGGCTTTTCAGTTGTCTGCTGATTTCTGCTTGGTTTTGTTCAGTGAGATGATGCGTGTATGGTTTATTTACTTAGATCACTTTTTGACAGACGGAATGTGGAAATTGTCGTAGTCAGAGCCATGGCTGATAAAAGAAAACTACAAGGTAACTATCTCTGACTGTGAAAGTGTTCATGCTGCCCCACAAAGAGACGTCATCTATTATTGTTGTCACTTATTTTGATTAAATGTTACTGTACTTCTGCAATCTAATCTTCTTTGTCATTTTTGCAGGTGAAATTGACAGATGTTTGAAAAAAGTAGCGGAAGGTGTTGAACAGTTTGAGGACATCTGGCAAAAAGTAAGAGATTTTCAAGCTTTATTGGGATTCTCTGCTGTGATTGAAGCCTTCAGATATGCAACTTTCCACTTGTTTTTTTCTACTTCTCAGCTCCACAATGCAGCTAATGCGAACCAGAAGGAAAAATATGAAGCTGACCTCAAGAAAGAGATTAAAAAATTACAGGTAGAGTTGAAAAAGCACAAAAACCCCCTGAAAAAACTAAATATTCAGAGTGTAAACTTGCATTTTAATGCTTTGTGTTTCTGTAGCGATTGAGAGATCAAATAAAAACATGGGTGGCCTCGAACGAGATCAAAGACAAACGGCAGCTAGTAGAGAACCGAAAACTAATAGAGACGGTACGCCTCCTTTTGTTATATGTTCATGGGTTTTTTTCTGGCAGTATGATTAATATAACCCCATCACTTTTCCTCAAACATGAGTGTTTTCAAAGCAACTTGCAAATACCCTCACTGGCCACTTTATTAGGTAAATCTGCTCAATACTGATTCAACCAGTCACATGGCAGCAATTTGAGTATCTGTTTGTGATGAAGATGATTTGCTGAAGTTTAATCTATTGAGCAGAGTGTGTAAAAATAGAGTGTTTTCCTGATTTTGAATGTTTCATGGGTGTTGGTGAAATGGTTATAATGTTTTGAGTATTTCAGAAATTGCTGATCTACTGGGATTTTCAGTCACAGTAATCCCTGCGGTTTATAAAGTCAGGTTGAAGTACTTTCAGCGAGCGGCAGCTGAGTGGACGGAAATGCCTTGTTGATGACAGACGAGAATGGACCAATTATGGAAAGATGATGGAAAGATAACAGTAGCTGAAACAACCTTTTATTACAATCAAGTAATATGAATTACAACATGTGGGGTTTCGAAGCAGACGGGCTCCAGCAGCAGGAAACCACACAGAGAGCCACTCCTGTCAGCTAAGAACTGGAAATTGAAGCAGATTTTTGTACAAGCTTCAAATTGGAATATAAGACTTTGAAAATAATTAACATGTTGTGTGATGCAGATAGTGGAGTCAAAATTATCTTTAAATAAGGTGAAAGTATGTATCCTTTCAACCTGTTAACTACAGCTCAGGCAGATGGTGGTGCTGTAATGGTGTGAGGAATATTTTCTTGGCACATTTTGGGTTCCTTATTTGTAACTGAGCATAGTTTAAACTCTACAGCTTGCTTTGATACCATCTTTGAGGAATGTTTCTTACAACTGGTTGAACCTATGCTGTGAAAGTGTACCTAATAAAGTGGCCAATAAGTGCATTTTTTTTTTGCGCTGGATTTAGTAAAAAAAAAAAAAAAAAAAAAGCGTCTCCAGGAACATCCAGTTTCTGTAAATGCTTCACTGTGTCATTGTTGTGATCAGTTCTGTCAAAAATACAACAGTATGGTTGCTCAACAATGAAGCATTTCTCAGAACTGTCTCCTACAATTTCACTTTTATGAAGTTGATCAGTTTTGATGGTCTGATTGTTTGCAACACAGCTGTTATTTTATGCCTGTTTGAAAAATCAGGCGCTTTCACACAGAAGTGTGTGCAGCAGCCAAACTATAAAAAATGGCTCAGTGGCCATTAAAGCTTCAGTTGTACATGAGTAAAAGTATAATCTCAAAACCTACTGCAGACTTTGTCAGAGTGAAAATATTTGAGATTCAGTGTGATTTTCCTTTCCTTAGCAAATGGAGCGGTTCAAAGTGGTGGAACGTGAAACAAAAACAAAAGCCTACTCTAAAGAAGGCTTAGGACTTGCTCAGAAGGTGGATCCAGCTCAGAGGGAAAAGGAGGAAACGGGACAGTGGCTAACAGTAAATCCAATATTTTCTTGGCTTGAAGGATTATTTTGTTTACTGCTAGGTTGACCAAAAAAAAAAAGAAAAACAATTCAACAATAACTTGAATTTCTGTGAAATCTATTAACCCTTTTCTCCTGTCCTCTTCAGAATACAATAGACACACTAAATATGCAGGTGGATCAGTTTGAGAGTGAAGTGGAGTCACTTTCAGTCCAGACGCGAAAAAAGAAGGGTGACAAAGAGGTAATTCCTTCTTCTTTCAGCTGTCACCCATGCTATATATAAAGATGTAAACACACTCCGTACAGTGATGTAAGCATTTTTTGCAAACGGCCTTTTTCTTCTGTTTGTCTCGCAGAAGCAAGATCGCATCGATGAACTAAAGCGGTTGATTGAGAGGCACAGATACCACATTCGGATGTTGGAGACTATTCTACGGATGCTGGACAACGACTCTGTACCGGTGGACGCTATCCAGAAGATCAAGGATGACGTCGAGTACTACATTGATTCCTGTCAAGACCCGGACTTTGAGGAGAACGAGTTCCTGTATGACGACTTAGACCTGGAAGACATCCGTGAGAGAAACGCTAATGATCAATTCTGAAGATGCCCTTATTTCTTCCTTACGGTTTCATTTCTCTTTCAGCTCCGGCGTTAGTCGCCACGTCTCCGTCAGGCAACGTGGAAGATGACATGTATCTCCACTCCAGCAGCACTCCCACCTCAACAACATCTTCTTCGCCCATCCCTCCATCTCCGGCCACTTGCACTGCTGTAAGTTCTGCTTTGCGTCGTTTGAGCTTTTTGCTGGCGGTAAAGTTTGTAATATTACAGCTATCTCTTTTACGTATGTGCAATGCTTTGCAAAGCTAGTAATACCCTTGAACTGCCTCATATTTAGCACAAGGGAGTGTGTAAATGTGAGGTAGACATTTCATTTATGTGCAACTCAATTCATTTTATGTAGCTTTATCAATAATGACTCACCGTTTAAGCAAATCTGGACAAAATTACACAAAAATCTGAAGTCATATTCAATTTAATAATAAAATAATAAAGCAGCAGGATCACAAAGACACTTCCACAAAATCTGGATACTCCAGTCTTTATTTTTCCGTAGCAGAGTTGGTGGGAAATTTATTTTCCAGTTTGTCACTAAAGCTACATTTGTGCTGAGTATCAGCTATAGAGCTGGAACGAAGCCCGCTGCGTCTCTGCTGCAGGTGTGTAAATGAACCCGCCGTTCGCTCCAAACCAGAGGCTAGCAGTATCGCATGTATATTTCCAGTTAATTTAAGATTTAACGATGCCTATTGGTTCCCCAAAACTGATGGAAACCCGGACATTTTTATCAATCAATGAAATCTCCTCCAGACTGAATGTGAAAAGTGAACATGTCCGAGGAAAAGAGGACGTTGGGCCACCCTGTGTCATGCTAACAATACTTAGCATTCGTCAACAACTCATTGGTGGAAGTGAGAGCGTTATGCAATATGATTAATTATACAGCTGGAACACATGGCGCTAAGTGGTAAAACATAACTTAATAAAGCTTCCAGGCAGATAATTTGCCCCAAGAAAATTTAAAAATCATTTTAAAAGTGAATTGTTACAGCCCTAACATGTGTAACAATTCATTTTGTTACAGATGTCAATTTTATCTTGACATGGTCAAGATAAAATTAATTTATCTTTATTGTTACTTGAGGAATTGTGAAGTTCAATAGGTATGCAAACCTTTGTGAGACAGGTGTATTAAATCAACTCAAAGCTGTATGAAGCTTTTTAAAGCGGATTGTCATATCAAAGTGTTTCCTCCAACAGGAGAACTCAGAGGACGATAAGAAAAGGGGACGGTCGACAGACAGTCAAGTTAGTCAGGTGAGAGGCTCTCACAGAGCCACGGCTGCACATTCCTGATTTAGTTTGTACTGCTAGTCTGTCATAATTACAACAAACTTACAGACTCAGATGGTTTATGGCTAATTAAGATTCTGCTCTTTTTTTTTTAGTCGCCTGTGAAGAACGGTGCCCCATCCTTGCAATCTTCCTTCTCTTCTTCCGCCACCTCCGGGTCCTCTTCTTCCTCCTCCCTCTCCATGGCGAGCGTCGTTGGAGGCATTCCCGCCGTTCCCACCAGCAGCAGTCTCATAGGAAGTTTCAGCAGCGCGGTACAGCAACATCAGCATCAATCTGCACAACAGCAGCAACAATCTCAGCCGTCGAATCCGTCGCAGCAGCAACAGCAGCAGTCTCAAACAAAACCGTCAGCTCCCTCAAACAACAACAACCCTAGCCCACCTAGCAACCCACTTCTCCCAGCGTCCACCGCCCCGTCACTCTCCACGCCCAGCACACCCAGTTTAACAGCTCCCAACTCCCAGTCCAGCGCCGGGCCGACCCCGGCGTCCAGCCTAGGACTGGGGCTGGGCTTGGATTTAAGGAAAGGCGGCATGAGCGGGACCAGCAGTGCCAACCAGATGCCGAGTTTAGGCCTGGCTGGCCACAGCACTCCTTTAAACACAATGGCCGGTCTGATCCAAGGCTCCACGTCGGCCCTTTACGCGCACGCGGCGGCGTCTGGGGGCCTGGGTCTGAGCAGCACCACTCAGTCCAGCATTTTGCCAGAGAGTAGCACTTCCATCTCCAATTCGAGTTCCAGCGGGGTCACCACCAACGGAGCGGGGTCGGGGCTCAGCTTGCTGGGCTCCAGCCCGGCCCACAACTCTCTCACTGGCAGCATCCTGGGTCTGGTCCCTGGGCAGAGCGTGGCCCCCACTACATCACAGGTGCCCCCAAGTCCCGCCAGCTCCGCCCCCGGATCCGTCAGCATGATGGTGGGAAACGGAGGGAGCGCCGGTGTGGTCGGAGTGAACGCCGCTCCCGCCAGACCGCCGAGCGGACTGAAGCAGAACGGAAGCCCAAGTAGGTCAAAGTGTTGATTTGTGACTTTTTACTGTGGGTTTTCTGAAGAAGGCGATATCCAAATTGTCCCTCACCCGCCCTCAGGTTACAGCGCTGTAGTGGCAGAGAGCTCCACAGAATCAGCTCTAAGCACACCGAGCCAGTCGCAGAGCAGCCAAACCTCGTCACTCAGTTCCTCAACCAGCCAGCCGTAAGTCGTCCTCTTTACCTTCCTCCAGACCTGGGACATCGAGATTACGTTTTTAGAAAATCTGGATTATTTTTCACCAAAGCGCTCCAGGGGTTTCTGTAGTTCAGTGTGATGTCAGCCCGCCATCTTGTTTGACAAACATGATTTATAGCTTCTTTTTATTTAGACTGAGTTTAGTTCAACTCTGACAGAATATAAAGCCAAACTTTTATAATTCCAACACAAAAAATAACTAATAAGATAAAATGAAAACTGTAGAGCATTTTATGAAGTTACATTATTCTACTGTTTTTACTGATAACACTTATAGAAATGCTTAATTTTTAACACATCACCATCAAACTATTAACAGTAGCAGGACTTTGAAACGTTTGAGTAACGGCTGAGTGTATTTGAAAGAAAACCACATGGACTGAGCTCATTATGTCAGATCTTAACTCTAGAAGCTCATTAAAATTACTTCTTGTAAATTCAGGACTTTTTTTTTTTTTTTTTCCCCCAGAATAAAACACATCTTTATTTTGCTGGTATTATGACTTTGTTCTCGTAATTTAACAAAAATTCTCATTTTCTGGCCTTAATGCTCTGCTGTACAGCTAACAAAAGAGACGACTTTTTCTAGAAAAGAAAGAAAGCAAGAAAGAAAATCAAATCGGAGAGTTTATTTTCTAGCCACTTCGCCCAGCTCCATTTTCCTTCTCGTTTTGCCATTTAAATTCTCAAATTCTATGTTTTTTATTTGTGTTTGTGCTGGTCTAACTCATTTTGTGCAGGATGGACAACGGCCCCAGCTTAATCAGCTCCATCACACTGCCCCCCAGCTCTCCCTCGCCCTCTTTCTCAGACAGCACACCGGGCGGAGGGAGCCTCCTCAACGGGCCCCACTCGTATCCGCAGGCCTCTGAGGGCCTCAAGGTGAGCCAGGAAGCAGCGACAGCCTGAATTTAAACTGGGTGAACTTAGCCGATGTCTGCTTTGTCTTTAGCTCAAAAATATGAACAGATCTTCACAAATATGCAGTTTGAAAATGTGTGGAATATGATTTTATCTCAAGCTAAATGTGGATAAAATGTGGGTCTTAAAGCTTTATTCTATATTTTCTTGCTTTAAAATACCTAAAGTTAAGAGTGGGAAGTATTTTTATTTTTTTTTTTGCATTTTTATATGAGGTCCTTTACCGTCTGTTTATAACTTAAGTGTTTATCCAATTAAGTTGATTTGTTACTGAAAGCATCCTTATTAAAATGCCAAAAAAGTCAGTTTCTTTGCATCATATCCTCTCAGATTAAGGCTTTAACCTCTGTCTTTGGTTCTGAAATTGGATCTAGGTGATATGAAACTCAGTCCTTTTTTTTGTATCAGCATAGATATATCAACACAACCTGTACTTTACAGAGCAGGTTGGGACGGTCTAGTCCAGGTTTGACAGGTCAAAGCGTTACATATTGTGCAACAGAGCTGGTCAGAACATGCTGCTGACTCAGAGCTGCAGTCAGAAGTAAATGCCAAATTATTATAAAACCTGTCAGTATAATCTAGAAGTGGGAGTCTGGAAAGAAAATGTGTTAATAGTTTGTGATTTACAAAGTAAAAACTGCTTTTAGCCATTCAGGTGATCAGTAAAATACATCATCACTTTAACGAGGGAGAACTTAACAGATTTATTTCACACAGTGACAGAATTCTGTTTACTTCTATTAATTTAAATCATGAAAACCCAAAGTATAGTTTTAGGAAATCAAATATTACATAAGTATTCCAAGACAGAAACCTACTAAAAACATTAGTTCGTTATGTGCGTCCTGTTGCATGAACGACCGCATCACTGCAGCTTGGAGACGATCAGCCGGTGGTCAGGAATCCCAGGTTGCTTTGCTGAATTACTCTCTTCAAGCTGATCAGTTGTTTCCACCAGCAGACATTTTATCTTTTCTCAGCAGAAAACTCACAGGTCCGGCAAGTATAAATTATTGTGAAGCAGCTTGATGGTTTTCTCTGCTGAACTGAGCCGTGTAGATTGAATTCGGTTGGTTTTAACGATGTAAAAACCACCTGTAGCAAAAAGAAACGGGGCTCTCCAGTCCTGCCGCTTTGCTCTGACACACCTGAATCAAATATGGCTGATTTACCTCCTCAGGATGCCGCCAGGCTCTGCAGAGGTCTGGTGATTAGCCACTCATGTGGTTCAGGTGTGTGGGACCAGAGCAGGCTCTAAAAGTGTCAGGCTGGTGTCTCTCCAGGACTGGAGACTAAACATTACTTCCTTTTTTAATTATCAACTTCCTGACGTGTAGTTTTTACTTAGCTTCTTTACAAATGAGTGTCTCTAGGCTGAACTTTAAATATTATACTTAAAATATCCCAAACTCCTGCTACTAAACATGTTTAATTATCTGTGGTTATGCAACAGCACATAGAGCTGGAAACAATTCTGGATTTGATCTGAAAGCTTCATCTTTCTACTTTACAAACTGCAGCTTCAGTCACTGATGTCTAAACATTAACCTGAGATTACATTTAGATTAAGCAAGATAATAATCTGAGATCAATCAGATCTAACTGAAGTTTCTTTCAGCTTTCTGCTCCAAAACGTCAGCAGCATTGAGTTTATTTTCCGCCTTCCTGCGTCTTTGGTAAGTTTGCATCTGTTTGCTGTTCTCAGGCTCCGGAGCCCCTCAGCTCTCTGAAGGCGATGGCTGAGAGAGCAGCGCTGGGATCGGGATTAGATGGAGAGATTTCCAACATGCATGTAAACGGTCAGGCAGCATTTCCACTCTTCGTCCGCTCACAGTTAACACAAAATATTTTCCTCTGTCGACATTAATATTTTATGTACATCAGTTATGTTTTTTTATTTACATAGAAAACAAATGGATTAGTTTATTTAAAAGCAAGTTTCTGACATGCCTCAAGTTGCCTTTTATATAGAGAAATAGATGGAAATTGATGTAGTTAGATCTATATTCATCTACACTCTGGAGTTGATGTGGTTACATTTTTGTTCACTTTTTAAACACTTTTTAAGAAAAAGTGTCAGATAATCCTCATGATATGCCATATGCACATTTACCAAAGAAAAACATTAAGAATTATATTATTTATATAGTAATGAATTATTAAACAAGACTTTGTATATTTTGTTTAACTCACTGATTGTTTCATATGATGTATTTTTCTTTTGCTGTTGGTCATAAGTGGAAGTGAATACAGAGGTCACACAAATATACAATATTTATACACTTATTGAGACTTCATGAATTGATGCAATACAAATATTTGTGTACTTTTTGTGTATGAAAAATGTGTCTAATAGTCTTCTGTGTTTAATTGCTAATTTTCTCTTCATGTGAATAGAGGACAGATATTAGAAGTTTAAACTTTCTGCTCCTTTTTATTCATGATTTCTTTTTGTTACATTAACTATTTATATTTTAGTGAATGAAATAAAATGAGTAAAGTTAAATACTTCAGGTTTAATCTTTGGTTGACCTAAAGTTAAGAGTTTTACTTTTGAATGAACCAATCAGTGATCATGTCTGGTTTGGTTATTCAGAGGCGTAAAGCTCAACCTCAGCAATGCTGTCCCTGATTGTCAACCCTTTCCCTGCAGACATCTTCTCTGGTTCGTCGGCAGCGCCGGGCACGCCCGCCGCTCCTCAGCCGTCCGTGTCGGAGGTCAGCATCCCCCCCTCGCTCGGGGTCTGTCCGCTGGGCCCGACCCCTCTCTCCAAAGACCAGCTGTACCAGCAGGCCATGCAGGAGGCAGCATGGACACACATGCCACACCCTTCTGACTCCGAGAGGATCAGGTGAGGGTTTCACAGATGATGCGCTCTGCAGAACCTGCAGTCCCAGTTTAATTTACGATTTAGTACATGTATTTTCCACATCATCACAACAGCTCTTGCAGAATAAATTACTTTCTTTTCTGCCAATTAAAGCTGTTGCATCCAATTTAAACTGTTAAATTTAGCTTTTTTTAGAGTGAAAAATTCACATTTTAAAAGTACTACATGTGACTCTTATCAGAGTGACACTTTTCTTAGATTTTACCACATTATTGAGCAAAGACAATAATAGGAAAGTATCTGATTAGTCTTGTTAATTTATAGAATTGTTCCTGACAACCAATGAAAACCAAGAACTGGGTTTCCCAGTTTTCCAGCCATTAACGTGCTCCTCAAGCAGTGGAGCCACTAAATACTGCTGTTAAACTGGCTGTGCAGAGTCGTGTCCAACCATTCTAGTTGGAAAGTTAGGTGGAAGGAAAAGATTTGAATTTAGATGAAAATTAGTTCCAATAGATTAACTAACATCAGTTTAGACTTTCTTTTAATGTTGTAGTTTGGCTGCTGACCAGAAGAGGGCGCAACTAGTCATCATTAAGCGGAGCCAGTTGATACAGGAGTAAAGATGGCAGCGAGAATCACATTTAAGAGAGTCAAACATTTAGGGAACCGTGTGAAAAGTATTTTTTTTTTTTTTCCTTTTTTAATCCAAGCATATTATATATTTTAAAAGAGTATTCTGAGCTTAGGCTGAATTATTGATTATCTATAATCATCCAAAATATTTAAAAATGAACACTTTAGCTCCTTGTGTAATGAATCAAAATAATGTATGATTCTAAATATATTCTGTACTGAGTTCTGCGGGGTTTTTTGTGTTGAAGGCAATATCTGATGAGGAATCCCTGCCCTACTTTGCCATACCACCATCAAGTCCCGCCGCACCACTCTGACACCATCGAGTTCTACCAGAGGCTCTCCACAGAAACGCTCTTCTTCATCTTCTACTACCTGGAGGTAAACATGCACTTACCTAGCTGTGCTTGTTTTCTTTTTTGTCTGCTGCATGTTGATGCACTGTTTCCTCTTTCTCCATCAGGGCACCAAGGCTCAGTATCTATCTGCCAAGGCTCTGAAGAAACAATCATGGAGGTTTCACACCAAGTACATGATGTGGTTTCAGAGGCACGAAGAGCCCAAGACGATCACTGATGAGTTTGAACAGGTGCAGCTTCAAAGCTCATTGCCATCCTCCTCCCTAATAGGGATGCAAACACTTGATCGACTTGTTTATTAGATTAAAATTAGTTCCAATAGATTAACTAATAACGTCGGCTTAGATGTTCTTTTAGTGTTGCAGTCTGGCTGCTGTCCAGAAGAGGGCGCAGCTGGTCACTCTTACAGAGTCAGTTGGTACAGGAATAAAGATGGCAGCTATCCCAGAATGGGAAAGAGAAACAGTGTTTGCTGTGGGATGCAAAATTCACTACACAGTTCTGTTTTGAATTATAATCACTCAACAAACTCCTTAATCTTTAACAGCGCTCATTCACCCAAGCTGGAAGACGAAGCAGCAGCAACTTAACTAAAATGTACTGATGTGCTACAAAGGCCAGCATAATAAATCAGAAATATTATGGTGGAGGGCGCAACAGAGGAAATATTTTAACATGATGAGGGGGGAAAAAAATCAATGTTGAGTTCTGTCCTGAGCTAATATTCCTTCAAGAGCGACCAGTCCTCTCTGTTCATGGGGAATTAAGTGATTCACTTATTTTATTCTTTTCACCTTTTATTTTTTTCTACTCAACAACTTAATAGGTTTCTGTTTTATAATATTTGATAAATATGTCTAATTTCATAACATGACAAAACCACATTTTTTGTTCAGTCAGTATTTAATACAACTGACTCTGGGCCTGTCATAACATATTTTTCCCAACAGTTTTTGCAATAAAAATATAATAATGAGACTATTTTTAAGTATTTTGATGATGGCATAATAAAGCAAAAACCCATTCTCAAAGATTATTAAACTTCAAATTTGAATGAACATTTAACACTGGAAGTGAAAGACATTTCAAATATCCAAAATAAAACATAAACGTCTAGTAATATGAATTCTCTGTAAAATTATCCTTCAAAAAAGGGCTAGTTGACACTAATGACACAGACTGAAGATGTGAGTCATCCAGTCTTTGATGGAAAAAGAAATGAATCATACAAATGGAAATTATTGAGCTTGTTTTAATTTATCATGCGACTAATTAATCGCATGTTTATTGTGACAGGCGCAGCATAAACAAAATAAAATGTAATTATTTTTAATTCAGCATATTATGAAAAATAGCCCTAGAAAATGACCACTCAATTAATCTATCAATTATCAATTAATCAATGAGATTTAATTGATAACTTCCTTCTCTACTCCCTAAACCTGAGATTCTCTCATTCTCCTGTTTATTAACGTCTTTCTCTCTCTCTTTCTCTCTCTCTCTCCATCCAGGGCACTTACATTTACTTCGACTATGAGAAATGGGGCCAGAGGAAAAAAGAGGGGTTCACCTTCGAGTACAGGTACCTCGAGGACAGAGACTTGCAGTGACACACACAGAGGGACGCAAAAGGACAGAGAAAAACAAAACGTGCTGCTGTTGACATTCCGAGACTGAACTCCAAACTGTGGATAGAGATTGTGATGTGTAGTAGAAACCCTCTCCCGACACGGAGACCGGTGTCTGTATAGGCTGCATCTCAATGTGAAGCCCTAGCTCCTCGTGTAGTGCTTTTTCTTTTTCGACAAAAAAAAAAAACAAAACAAAAAAAAAACCACCCTGTGGGTCCGATCAAACGTTGCCACGCTGCACGAGCTGGGAAGGCTCCCGTTGGAGATCCGCGTCTGTGTGCACACTCAGTATGTGGCATTAGGAAAAGCCTGCCCAACCCTCCCTCTAACCCCCATGCATGTTTCTCATATAATTTTTATTTTATTTTATTTTTTTTTTTCCTTTTTCCGTTTCAACAATGATTCTCTGTACCACCTGCCCAACATGAGCCTGGAAGCCTTTTGACTCGACACAAAACAAACCTTGGATTTAGATTGTTATGGTGCCCATCTTGTATTTTCTGTAATTTGGTGGTTTAGAACGGGGACGTTCAGTGGACATTTAGTGATGGTGTGTAGGAACGGCTTCTTTTAAGACCCTACAATGCCTGTTGAATATGGTCACTATTGAAGATAGTGAGCGCTTATCAATAGTTTTATTGATATTGTCTTGGTCGATTAAAACGTGATTGAGAGTGACCACAGGGCCTCTCCCTGTGTAAGGGAAAGAGTCCTTATTGGACATGGATTAAATTGCTATGCAATTGAACTGGTCTCTGACTCTCTTTACAAATAAAATGTTTTTAAGTTAACCTCTCAGATATTATGGCGCCTTCATGTTTGTGATGACGTAATAAACATGTAAAATAAATCTTAATATTAGGGTTTGAGACATTTTATCTGCTTGATCTGTTTGACTCTTTCACCATCAGTATTTTCTCTTCAATACAACAAAAAGCCCACACATTACAGAGTGTACACAATGCAGCTGTAGGTGCATCTCAACAAATCGGAGTAAAACTGAGAACATATAAGCCAAGTGTTTGTTTCTGGTCATTTTCTGTGATCTAGTATTCAGTTTCTCAGAAGTTTTAATACAGAAATGTTGCCATGTACCATACAGTATTTGCTTTAGTTACTGGATTAATGCAGTGAGGCATGGAGGTCGTCTCCATGGTAAAACTCCACAGATACTCTGTGGTTTATTTAGGCTAGGTCAGTGATGGCATGGTTAATAAATTATTGGTATTTGTCAGTATGGACACTGCAAAAACACAATCTTACTAATTATTTTTTCATCTAGTTTCTTTTGTACACTTGAAGTAAGACAAAAATAAGTTTTCAATAAGAAATAGGTGCTTATTTTAGATAAAGTACTGGTTTCACTGGCAGATCATGCCAGCTAGCCAGTTTTTAGTAAGATTTGGTGTTTTTGCAGTGTATAAAGTCGTCCTAAAATCTCCTGGTAGGCAGCCATGTTGAATTTGGACTTGATAAAACAAATTACCTCAACACCAGCAGGTGAAATTACACCCCAAATCACCACCCACTGTGGAAACTTCACACTGGACTGCGAACAGCTGAGATTCTGGATTCTTCTAGATTGAAAAGTTCAATTTATTGACCAGCAGCAGGTTTGACCAGCAGCAACTATACTGCTGGTCAAACCTTTGACCAGCAGTATAGTTTTTCTCCCAAAAACTTTGGGTCACAATCCCTTAAGATTGTATTTATCTCAGTTGTTTGTGGATCTTTTTCTCTTCCACTAAGCTTTCTATTTATATACTTTTATTTCCAAATTAAATACATATTTTACTTTTAACTGAAAAGAGGACCAGTCTAGTCCTTATGAGTAGCAAAACTTTTTTCTTCCACTCAACTTTGCAATATGTTTGGATACAGCACTATTATTAAATAGTTACCTTTTGTGGCTTATCCTATGATTGTGCTGGTTATATTTCTGTATTAAAAACCTCTATTGGTCTCATGTAATATCCTAATTTTCTGAGAAACTAAACCTTGGGTTTCCGTTTGTTATAAACCATAATCATGAAAATTACCACCAGATGAGTTTTACTTTTATAATAACCCTTTGAATTCTAGTCTAAGTTATTGAGATCCACCCGTCACATCTTTATCAAACGAAATAGATCAAGTTCTCCTGTTACTTTAATCCTCAAACCCACTTTGTTTAATTTACCACCTGATATTTAAGTTAAACCCGTATACAGTGAATGTACACTGATACAACTGTTTACATGTAGAGTTTAAATATAGAAATGCTAAAATATTGGTGGTATTTTTAACTAGTGGGTTGATCTGAAGCTGCCGCCTTGTCTTCATGTGTTACTCTGCATCCAACTTTTCCATTCAAACAATCATGAGAGCTCCACATCTGTACTGCACTTAACATTGTGTATGATTTCATTCTTTTGAGAGGCAGGTGGAAGAAGGGGAAATGCAAAGTTCTGAGGTCTGCCTTTTATAGATTATATTTTTGGGAGACTTTTAAGGTTTTTTGAAAGGGAAAGGTCAGTATAGAAGCCGCCTAAAATGTGAATTTTAAAGCAATTTCTCGTTACAATTCTGCATGGGAGATGTCAAAACTGGGGTTATAAACGATTGTAAAAGTTCAATAAACACTTTTAAGAAATAACACATTCTGTGGTGTAAAGTCCCGTCATTCCTGCATGGAATAGAGAAGCACCAATCATGGATTGGATTCAAAATTTACAGAAAGTACTTGAAATTTTATGTAGTTCCCACAAGTTTAAACAGGGAGTGAACCGCGCCATCTTAGTAGGCAAGCGCATGCGCAATGCATATCGGACCCCATGGCTCCCAGACCAACTAAGAGAAAATATGTAGACATATTTTCGTTTCATCGATCCGAATGAAACGAAGAAGAAAAATATGGAGAAGCTGCCTCCGATTTTATAGTACAATATGATTAACTACCTAGTGAACACGAAGAGAGTCCACCATGGAGCAGCTTTACGATCTGAAATCTATTGATTCATACAATCAATGTTTAAACGGATTGTAAAGGACGTACGAACCCTTCACGTGAATTAACAAGGTTCTGGTGAATGGGAGGGTAAGTACATGTAGCAACATACACGTAGGCTACATGTCCGTCTTAGCTTGGAGATAAAAGCTACATTTGCTAAGCTAATTTAGCTAGTTCGGCAGTAAGTGTAATTTATTTATTTTGTATATTTTGCGTAAAAGATGGCACTCCCGTAAAAGAACAAGGCGAGAGCTGGTTCGAGAGCTTCTTGCTTGTTTATTGTTGGCATGGCAACCGCTAACAACTGTCATGGCAGACTCAGAACAGTCCATAGTAATGTTGCTAGAGAAATATTACTCTATTCAGCAAAATACTACAGTAAGTAAAACTTGGGTTATTTAATGACTCATTGGATGAAAAAAGATGGCACATTTGGCAGGTTAAAGGTAATCCTTTTTATTAGACGTAAAAAGAAATGCAAATAACCAATAAATTTTTTTTTTTCCAATTAAAATAAAATGCAATAAGTAACATTCCATTAGCGAACGCCTGATCGTTTGTAGCAACTAAAAAATTACTTCTAGCATCAACATGTGAAACTGCTTGATTTATGAATGTAGTGTTTTGTTTTTCTTTCAATTAACCACTTAACAATTGAAGAGAAAAAGTTTTGCTACCAAAAACTTTTGAGTTTTTGGTAGCAAATATTTAAAACGTTTTTAACATTTCATCTTAAAAGCAAAATGTATATATTTTGTACAGTTTTGGCTTATTTACCGCTTTGAATATGTGGCTCTTTTAGCAAATAGCATATTTTAGAGTTTGTGTGCTCCAGTTAATTGATTACTAAATTAGTTGACAATTATTTCAATAATCAATCACAATCTGTTTAACCGTGATCTATTTACAACCATTTCAAAATAAGCTAGGGTTAAACTCTTTAATGAAGATAATTTTAAAAAATAGAACATTCAAATCATTACAGTTCACATTATTTTAAACCAAACTCAAGACTTTAAACATTTTATTACAATGGTAAAAAATAAAAATAAACAAGGTGGAGCACATTGGAGAAAATGACAAATGCACCAGGCTACATCTTTGACTCCTTTTTCACTTTGACGAACTCTGCCATGTTGGAGAAATATTTCTGGTTGGCTTCGGCCACCTTCTTCTCTGCAGCCTGAGGGTTTACGATCTCCAGGCCCTGCAGGGGAAAGCAGAATGAGCCGAAAAAGGAGAATAAAAACGATAAAGCGCGCCACTCACCAAACGTCACACTTCTCACCTGAAGGGGAGTAAAAGCTACACTGGAGCTGGTTCCGGACGAGCGATCTCTGACTGTGGACTTTCCTCCATACGTCATGCTCTGCTTCTGCAGCGTCCTCTGTTGGCGATAAAACGGCGCGTATTGAGGAATTAAAAGGTGTCTAACTCATGACATATATAAATAAAGAAACAATACACAAACTCCATTCTCTCCGGCTCACAGACAAACAGGAAGACATTTAATGCACATCTACGGATTCACACATCACATTTTCATCGTCTCAGAATCCAAAATGTCTTGTCCTTTACTTCTGACATCAAGTTTTTATACCATTCCAGCCCTACTGTTGGGTATTGGAAAGCTTTTGACCAATGGCGTTACCGAACCTCGCTTGCGCAGCAATTCTGGCTCCGTCTTACACTGGATGTGTGTTGGAAGTTCCCAGAATTAGGGGTTGACCTCCTGGAAATTAAATCTGCTCCATCAGAAGAACTATTAGTCAAGTTGTTGGTTCCTTATCTGTCCAAATAAAGATTATTTCCCAGTCCTGGCCAACGTTCTCGCACGCAAGCAGGAAAGGACGTTTGCCAGAAGTTTCTTGCACAAGAACTTAACCTTTCCCTCTTTGGTGATTGCTTATTCCACATCTCTCCAATCTCGATTCCTTTCTGACTTCTAGGTCAGATTGACCCAGTACATTTCTTTTCAGTCAAAACATATCTTAATGTGAATCAACCAACAACATGACTTTTAACTATTAATATAATTATATTCCTCTACACGCGCAGAGATATAAGGGACAACATAAACCAAGCAGAGCTGGGAGAACAAAGGAGCAGCGAGCGTTTACCTGCAGGGATTTGGAGATCCTCGCCTTGGTGGCCTCGTTGACCTGAGCCTGTCTGACTCTGCCGCTGCCGCTTTTTCCCAATTGACCCAGACTGAAGCCCAGATCCTCCTGATACGCATCATCTTCAATCTGCCACACAAAGTCAGAGATGAGCTTAAAGCCTCACTGATTAAACCACATAAAGTGACATAATAATAAATAATGAGCAAAGATTAAAAAAACAACATTTTATCTCAACTAAAAACAAACATGTATGTCTATTTGAAGACTAAGCTGAATAATGCATTTAACCCACAAAACTGCAACTAGTTTTCACCATTTGAAACTTTTCACACGAGTTAATTAAAAGGCAACAGAGTTGGGTAGAAGCTAGTTAGATTTACTTGGGTAACATTTTGGAAAAAATTTTACTTTTAAGAGTATTTTTACGACGCTGTGCTTTTTACTTTTACTTGAGTAAACTGTCTGGATGATCAACCCACTGTGAGCAACTTCACTGAACAAAGTACAAAGCTTGTTTTAACAAATAAACCACATCTCTGTCATGTTTCTCTTAAAGCTTCAGAAGTTTTATCTCTAAAGAAACTGATTTTAAAAAAGTTCTCTTTTCCCTGACTTTGAAATTAGGTTATTTGTATTAATTATTTTCATTTTGGTCCTTAAAATAAGAACATTTTAACACAACTTTATATTTTGGACTGCCTGGTGATGTAATTTTTAAATATAAATAATTGGTTAAAAAAAAAAAAAGGGCTACTCAAGTACAGAGAAAGGGATCAAAACATCAAATGCTTTTTTTATTGTTGAATAATTTCTACTTTTACTTGAGTACAACTTGTTTAGTTTTACAAATATTAAAAAAAAAACACCACCACAACAGGCTTGACAATGATTGTTTTAATTTTTACCAAAGCTTTATTATTAAACTAAGGAAGTAATTTTATTTAGAGTGATTTAGTGCTTCATGTCAAATAGAGATTATAAAGTGTGACTTTTATATTATCTGACTGCATGTTGAACTCTTCTGACTTTAGCAGAAATGTACCAACGTGAGGTAAAATAGTTTAAAACGATGCAGATTTCTTCCTTTTTTTTCCACCTTCCCTTTCCACCTTTTAATGTTTTGCCACATTGAGACACTCAGCAAGGAGTTTTACTTTTATACAAACTGTTTCCACATTCTCTAAGAGAAATGTTTTTGACAGAATGTAAGCTGATGGGAAGACGTTGCTGCGAGATTACGAAACAAACGCAACAAATCTAAAAACAGAGCCGAGAAGAAAAAGAAAAATCACACACACACCTCTGCAAAGGTCATTCTGTTGGCATGTTTCCTGATCTCCGTCAGACCGAGACGCTCCTTCATCTTTCGATACCTGCAGGGAAAGAGAAGAGAGCAGTGAGCTTGGAAATGGGAGCCTTATTTATAGCTGCTGGCATTTAAAACTTATAAGTGTGAGTTATACAAGATGCTAGTCTTCGTTTTCCAACGTTCAGGAAGCTTCTTTCATTGGAGTCGCTTGAATTTACTTTAAAAATCTGATTTGAGGAACACAGGATTATGATTCTAGCTGTTGCTCACTTTAGGGCTTCGTGGCTTTTTATGTCTAAAACCGATAAATCGGTTGAAAATCAGGCCTTCCTGACAGATTCTCTACCTTCTCCCTCCTCTCTTCTTCCTCTGTCCGTCCAGCGGCGCCGGCAGAGGTTTGACCTGCTTCACCGGCGGCGGCTCCTGCCATTTATCAAACTTCCTCTCGATCTCTTCTTTCAGATCATAGCCAACCTGCAGAAGAAGAAGGGGGGGGAAAAAACACAAAAAGCATTTAAAATAATCACAATCTAAGTCGTTCTTATGGTGACTGTAAAACAAAAAATTCATCAACTGTGCGTGTTTCTAGGACCTTTCCGTCTGAGCTCTCGTGAAAACTGTCCACTCGTGAAGCCAGGGTGCATTTCGCTGCCACCAGACGGGCCGCCTTCCTCCTCAGGTCCTGAGTGGAAGGAGAACAGAAAGTTTAACTGATCGGATCGGACCAGTGGATCATTTTCAATTGACAAACTAGATTAAAAGAAAAACATTAGTTTTCATCTGCTTTTGAATCATATGGGAACAAAAACATCTTCAATTTTAGTCTTGGATCAAAAATACAAAATAGGCCAAATTATATTTTGATATTTTTTGTATGTAATGCAGGAATTGTTCTTGATAAACGGTGGGATTTGCAGTGATGGCACTGGGTGACCTGCACTCTTTCATTTTTACCAGCAGAACAATTTCTGGGTCAGATAAATTTGAGCAATGGCATGTAAAAGTCAAACTGGAAGTAACGCCTCGTTGTACGTTCACGGATACGAAGGTGAGTTTTTCTTTCTTTAAACTTTGTGACTAACATTGACTTAAGCTAGTTGGTTTTATTCTCTGACAATTTCATTATAAAATGTAAAAATGTGCTACTCAAATATCTAAACATTTTCATCCATTTTAACAAACGATGTTTTTACCTTAGTTCGTGTTTATTTTCAAGTATATTATGTGTGTTTGTTGTCGTTAGTTTCAGAGACCAACTAACGGGAGAGATTACGGTTCGGGTGTTTCATAAAAGGTTTGATTTTTGATGTGAGGATAAAATCAAAACTACTAAAAACCGACTCTGTGACCGACTCACAGGCGGCAGCGACTGAACGACGTCACAGGGGTAGATGAATCCTGTGTGCGGCAGCAGAGACGTGCTGCTGAAGCCGGACAGCGTTTTCCTCTGAGCCCCCAGCAGCATCAGGTTACAGGCCGGCATCTTCGACAGGTTAGTGAGGCCGCCAGCGATTCCTGCAGCCGGGACGAGGAAAACAAAGACATCAGCAACAAATATAGGGGGAGTTTGTGAAACGCTCGCTCTGGTTCCGTTTGGCGGTTTTTTCCCCTCTCACCCATGATCTTGGCAGCAGTCGACGCTCCCACGATGATGGACAGGTTCGGGGCTATGAAGGACATTCTGGACTCCACGTACTCGTATATCCTGTGTTTGGACTGGTTCAGCTCCAGCGCCATGTCGCACGCCTCTTCGAGCTGCTTCAGTTCATCCTCGCTCAGCTGCGATCTGCAAGCACACAGAGATCAACCGAGCTCTTTTACATCATCGTTTTAAATGGGGGAAATATTGAGAGGCTGTGAAGCTGCAGCTGTAGCTTTAGATGGTTAAAGATGAGAGGCTCACCCCTGTGTGGTCGAAGCTGTGACGCTGACCACCATGATGGTGGCATTGGTCAGGATTTGCTGCAGCGTCTCATTGTTCTTACATTTCTCCAGATTGTTTCCCAGCTCCTTCAAAGAGACGACAGGAGAGACGAAATGCAGTTAAATTGCACCATGTAGGGAAAAAAAACTGCAACCTTTTTGTCTCTTTCTGACATTAAATCTGGCAAAAAGTTTTCCTGTTTTAGGTCAGACAGGATCATCAAGGCCACCTTCATGAAAGGTCACTTTAATGTTTCTACTTCTTTAACTTCAGAAGTTTACACACAGTTATTCTGTATTTGGTAATGTTGCTTTTAAACTGTACGACTCGAGTGAAATGTTTTGGGATTCTGGCCCGTTCCTCCTGTCAGAACCGGTTTAACTGGGTCGGGTTTGAAGGCCGTGCTGCAGCTCTTCAGCTCCGACCGCAAATTTTCTTTGGTATCGAGATCAAAGCTTTGTGGCAGCCGCTCCTAAACACCGACTTTACTGTCCTCGGCTCCTGTTGTAGCCGTTTTGGGTGAAGACCTGCCCTCCTTTACATGTTGCTTCAATATTTCCACATAATGTGTCTCATTTTCTGAAGCCTCCTGCCACCGTACTGCACAGCTAGGATATTTGTTCTCAGAAATAAATGCAATAATGGTTATTGAAGTCAAATATTTTTAAGTTTGGTTTCATCAGGTCACGTGTCCAAAACTTAAGGTCTTTGTCGCTTTGTGCAAAGACACAGCGTCTTTAAGGTAATCAATAGATGAGTCTCCGATTAACTCAAATCTTGTCGATTAACCTGTCGGAATCTTTTAAAGTCTTGACATCTTATCGCTCCCAAATTGTTTAAAGGAATAGTTTTTAGTATATTTAAACTCACCAATTTGAAAAAAGAGGTGTGGAGAATTACAAAAAAAGGACGTTTAGCAAATAGAAACCATTTTTGTCATCCTAACTGACATAAAACAGGAAAAGGTTTTGTCCCATTTAAATGTATGTGTTTCCAAATGAAGCCCTGTCAATGTACAAGTTGAAAATGTGTGTTTTTTTTGTTTGTTTGTTTGTTTTAATCCCGGCATACCTTGACTGTGCGGATGTAATCCAGAGAATCTGGCACCAAAGACTCGAGCTCTGGAAACCTCTTGGAATATTTGTCTCTAGTGAATTTATGAATTATGTCTAAAAAAAATAATACACGAGACAAAACTGATGATTAAGAGGGACACACATTTCTTCACACTTTTAAACAATATTTCTCGTTTTGCAGAAACTCACTGAGCTCGTTGTCGACCTCCACTGTGAGATTATTGGCTGCTACAATCAGCCTGTACTCTGGATCGGCCTCAACTGGACCTGAAACTAAAAAGAACCACAAAAAAATCTTATTTATAACCACTAACAATATTACACAATGTAAGACTTTAACAGTTTTGAATACGTCACTCACCGTCTGAGTTTTTGCGCTGCTTTCCGATATATTCTGAGATTTTCTCCATAATGTCTGAAAACTTTTAAAAGACAAAACATGATTATAAACCCAACCAGGTTTGTTTACACCAAATATTACCTTATGTACAGCTGGAAAAAATACCTGTTTGCTATTGCGGAGCTTAGCGATGGACGCCACGCTCTCAGCTTTACTGTAATCCACCTCCATCTCCTCTGGAATATCTTCCAGCCCTCCCTCCATCCTTCCCTGACTCCTCTCTCCATCACTGTCCCCCTCCTCTCCTTCTGGATACAGTCCATCCTCTCCCTCATCTCTGGCTTCCTCCAGATCAGCCAGGAGCTCGTCAGCCAGAGACATCTGAAGGGAAATCGTTATGAAGCAACAGGCGGTGGTGAAATAAGGGACGCATTTCAGTGAGAAGCATGAATCACAAAGAGATGAAAGAAAACAGATTTCAGTTTGTATAACAGTTTGTTTTAAAAGGGAATATATAAAGATACTTCACCTCTTCCCTCATGGAAAATAATTTGTTCAGTGAAGTTGAGGTGGCATTCAAAGTATCACCAAAAACGAATAAAAACACATATTGTTAACTTGGCATCTACTTGGACTTCAATAATTTGTTCTTATTTACATTTTTTTTTGTTTGGTTCCATTTTTAATTGGACCCAAAACACTTAAATGTTGTTTTAAAATCACAATTTTAAAAGGTTGTCATCAATAAAGTGTAATTAAGTTTTTAATCATCATTTCTCTTATAGTTAAAGCAACTTGTGTAGTGCTTTATATATTTTTACATTTTTCAATTTAATTTTTTAAACTTAGTTTTGCATTTGTGTAAAGCACTTAGTTCTTATATTCAACTGCATTAAAATCCCCCATAAATAAAATCCGATTGATGCTTGAAAAAGATTAAAAGTGGATTTTATCAAAATAGCGACATATACAGCATAAAGACAAAATTAAAAATATTTTTTCAATGTGATTTTAAAATACTAATCTTACACATTTAGTAGACCAAGTTCAACAATTAAATGTAAATGTGCTTTGAGCATAAAAACTGTTTGTGAGAACCTGCATGCAGAGGTGGGTGTGCTAAAATCGTAATTATGTTAAAATGACAAAAAATGTTTCTTTAAGGAATGTATTTAAAGAGATGAAATGGTTTTACCATTAAGAAAATAATGAGAGAAAGCGATCTGAGAAAATATTTTTGCCCATTCCTAAATTACTTTATTCAGCGATTATCCACACCATTAATAGCTATACCAAGTGTCAATTTTAAACTCATCAAAAGTTTAGGCAGATTAAAGATTCCCTTCATTCAACACAACAATGCAGGACGAAATTACGTTGCACAAGCTCACATAAAAACATTAAAACGTTGGTAAAAGTTTAAAATAAATAAATATTACACCAGTTGGTAATAACACAAAGTGTCAGTTTGAGCAGAAATACCATTCCGATATTTCCCCCTAACCGATGTTAGATAATAATAATGCCATAGTTTCGTTTCCAGTCCTTTGAACCACAACAGAAACACAAAAATACCATAAACACTGAGACAAGCCTTGATGTTTGCAGAAATGCATGAGTGTCTATTCTGGCTGTAACTCTGTTAGCCAGCTAGCTTCAGTGAACGTTGTAGAACGTCACCCGGAGTTTATTTAATAATAATAACTTACCTTCTAGGCTCAAAATAGGCCCGAATTAGTGACCAAAAAGATGCGATGAACCAAAACAATCTGCTTTAAGCGAACAAGCTGAATGTTTAATCGCTGATGTCCTCCTGTGCGAAGTGCTTCAGTATGATCTGCCTAAAGTTCTGGTCGCAGACTGAATACGTCATCATGACTTCCTGGTGCTTTGTGGGAAATCGAGTCATTTGGGCACACAAACTCAGATGAGCCGTTCCAGAGGAACAACAGCATGTTTTTGTTTATAGATGTGACATAGGTGTCATCCCGTGACTGCCTTCTTTATTAATGTTTTTCTCCTGGAGCTTTGTCACAAATTATGAGAACTGTGGCTTGATGAGCCTGAAGTGCAAAAGTGTAGTCATCCATATACGTTCTTTTGGTAAATTATCAATGTCACCATCATTATGTGAATGGATTGTTGAATTAAGCAAATAAAAAGTAAAGAAAAACAAGAAAAAGCTGTAAAACGTTTACTTGTTGCCATGGCGATGGTGTTTTCAAATAATACCAGGTCTTTTTTTTTTTATCATATGTTGTTTTTTAAGCAAATCCAAATAAGTATGCAGGTGAGCCCTCACTACTGACAGTATTGTGTCATTGATGCCTTCTGAACCTCTCATTTAATTTCTTGCATTCTACGTAGATGACAGGCATTATGTTTAAAGAAAAATGATAAAAATGAAGCACATCCAATTGAACGACGTGTGTGAGGGGCGGGGAGGATTCTTAGAGACTCCCTGTCTCTAAGAAAGAGGGTGGAGGATGTTCAAATAAAACATTCAAATTTTTTTTCAACCTTTATTTCCCCCCTTATTTATACACCATCCCCTCTGAAAAGCCTTTTTAAACAACACAAGTTTAAACCAACATTTAAACAGATCGAACAAACAGACTAGCAGGACCTCTGCTGCGTGATCGACTGCTGTTAGTAAAAAATGGGATAAATTAACAGATACACAAACAAATGGAGCTAATTACTTATGACAAGCTTCAATTTGTGGAGCTATAACCTACATTAACTGTCATTAAACTATACAAAAAAAAGGAATGACAAGACTGCTAAAATTTTCTGACTTGGCAAAAAAACTAAAAAGTAAAATAAAAATTAAAAACAATACAGGACTTAGATCCATACAGTACAGATTGGCATATATTAACAAGTAAAATTATACAAAATACTTATTTTTTTATTTCTTCTTAGCAATTAAGACGTTTGGGAAAATATTTTTTATTTATTTGTTATGAAGTTCTTAGAGAAGGTAAAACTTGGATGCATTCCATCTCAAAATAATTAACAGTTTATCAAGGTTAACTAAGTCAGACAAATAAATAAATGAAAAATAAATAAATAAATAAATAAATAAATAAATAAATAAATAAATAAAAAGTAGTTTGTTTCATTTTTCGTGCAGTCCAAAGTTTACATCTAAAAGTAAAAGCCCTAAAACAATATTGTATACACTCGCGTTATGGTATTTGTACAAATGCTGAGGAATATTTCCTAAATACAGGAGTCCGTTTCAAACTGCTGGATCAGCTGCTGCAGGAAGAAAAACCTCTTAAATTAGGACTGGTCTGGAATCCAAGCATTTACATGGACAGGTGAACGACTAAAGAAAGTGCAACCCTCTCCCCTCTCAGTCGGGGAACTGTACAACAGAATAAAGCAGAAAAAGAGAAAGTAAGCTGGTACACAGCACGATTCCCACTGCATAGCTGTCAGATTTGTTTCACATTTTTCAAAGCTCCAGGTTCTTTTTGTTTGTTTTTTTGTTTTGTTTCCTTTTTCTCCCAACATAAGCAGCCTTTTCCAAAGACGTTTGCAGCCAAAGGCTACGGATAAACTCTGTAAACAGTGACAGGCAGGAGCTCAGCAAACCCCCCTTTCATACAAAATCCAGTCACTGGCAAAACCTGGAATGTGTCCAGCTGGTAAAATCAGTCTTGTTTCTTTCAGTTCCCAAATCAGTAAAAAAATATCTTCTGGGTAAATGGCTGGTTGTTGGGTGAATTCACTGCTCGCTCTGAGAGGGTTCGGATTCAAAGGTTTCCGTTTTTCGCCTCACACCAAGTGGGGGTCGTCGGCGGGGCTGACGGTGAAGCGCGATGACGTCACTGGGCCGCTTCCGACAGGCGACCGAGGTTTGATCGATAGATCCTCTTTTCTTTTCGATTCTTTGCTTTTGTTTGGCCCTGATGGAGAGAAAAACCAAACGACAGTTAGACATGAAGGCTTAAACATAAACAAACACCCCTACTAATATCTGGTTAAATTTCTTAGTAAGTCATATCTCCACCACATGATTTTATAACTTTAAGTTTTAATCCTTTCATGCATGAATTATGATCCTTTGTGTCAGAATTTTTTGTCCACATGTTTTTTGATTTTCTTAAGGCATATAAAAGGTAGGAAAAAAAATTAGTTAAAAAAAATTAGGTGATCAATTGTAATTTTTCTCCAAATATAAAGTTGTTATTTGAAAAATACGTCAGCAGTATTGTTCTTTAGGGATTATCTGATGTCACAATATTTTTTTTTACCTGCAAGAGTCGTCTACAGCATGGCTTTTATGTCTGTCGGCCATATTTGATTTAACAAAAATAATTTCTTGCATTTGCAGCTGATAGTGCAAATGCAAATGACAGTAGTTGATAGTGTATTTTATGATGCATTAGTGTCCACTTCAGTGGTTTGTATGCATTTATAACATAAAAATAGACAAGAAGCACAAGAAAATGGCTTTTAGATAGCTGTCCACTGTAGTGACCACTATGCATGGAAGGGTTAATATTTACGAAGTTTGACCTCATAAATTTCTGTTTAATGATCCTTTCTTCCCTTCCAATCTTCAAAAAGCACTTATTGATATTTCCACACATGACAGCTTCAAGCATCAAGCACACAAAGTTTTTGGATAGGAAGCGTTTTAGTTTTAATTGTTGCAACAAGTTCAGTATTTTTAACTTTGACATCCATAAAGTTTTAATGACTATTTGTCTTTTTATGGTTTTCATAACTCATATCATCTAAGTGTCTTTAAATGTTGTGGATGGTGAAGTTGCATCAAGTCAGGCAGGAAGAACTCGTGGTAGCAGTCAGTCTCGCATCAAATCTAAAAGAGTCTCTGACTGAAGACTGTTGCTGTATGACAGTCTCATGCGAACTGCTCAACATCTGGGCAGCAGAAACGATATTTCACAGAAACATGTCCTGGATCACGTCATTGGTTATTGGCAAGCTCTGCTAATCCACCTCATTTGCTTTTGCCACTCCTCTGAACTCTGTCTGGCTGCACAGAAAGCCAGGCAGAGATGTTAGAGTTGGTTCTTTCCTATTATGATCGATAAAAGAAATGGTTTGAACTTCACTTTAGAGTGAGTGTTTGTTTGAGTCTATATGTTTGACAAAAAAAATTACCTTTGCTCTAGTTCCTGTTGTTTTAAATGTTATTTATTCTTTTCTCCATGAAAGAAGAAAAGCAAAAGATGACTTTGACAATGTGTGTAAACTTCTGACTTGAACTGCATGTTCAGTGGCATCAGTTATGCAACAATGTATTTGTGCAAGAATAAATCATATGAATCTGTGTCTGTTAGGCTTGACATTAAAAAAGACACTTTAAAAATAACTCAAAGGAAACATGGACTCTTCTCTCTCTCTCCAAGTTTTAAAATCTCCACTCCAAAAAGCTCTGAGAGATGATCTGAGTGTCTAATTTTGGAGCATCTTTGAGGGTAAAAGAAACTCTGAGCTCTGACTTTCATTTTGCTGTGAAATGAGGTAATGAGTTTACGAGATGGAGAGCGCAGTTTAAACCAGAAAATGTGTTGGAGGGGGAAACACGGCTTAGGATGTGCATTGTTGAGCGCAGGATTAATGTCCCGGCTCAGCTCCACATGCCACAGCGTCGAGGGAGACGGTTGATTATGGGAGATTAATTCTGGCTGCACTCTGGAATAAAAGATGGAGGGAAATGAAGCTGTTCTGTTTAAAGTGCGAGGAGATGAGTTAGATGTCAGATTTTATTACTATGGTAACCACCTCAAGGTGAAACTTTATTGAAGTGAGACACCGATTTGTGAATCAGCTGTTGGACTGTCAGTACAGGCTGACCTACAGGGTGACATTGACCATTTCTCCAGAACCAGAACCAAACATGAAGAAGCAGCATTCAGCTTCTATGCACCACAAATCTGGGACAAACTTCCAGAAAGCTGCTAAACAGCTGAAACACTGAGTTCAACCCCAGAAGTCCTAAACGTAGAGCCATCGATCCAGATTAAATTTCAGTACCGTAATTCTGCCACACTTCGCGCTACCTGAAAAATCCCAATGGTTTCTGAAAGACATTGCGCTTTCCAGCCAATATCGGGTTATTACGGTAATTTACAGTAATTTCACCCCAGCCGTAACAGGAAGTGAAATTAATCTGAGGGGTGCTCTTTTAATAGACTGTAAATTGCGAAAATAACTTGCTAGATATTGAAAGTTCCAGTTGTTCTGGAACTTTCAGTAAGTTCCACATATTTTTGCTTAAATATCCGCCTGGATAGCTTAAATTTAGGACATAAAGGGTTGAATCTAGACTAAAACCTGTTTAGAGTTGATTTTCAATCATAATAAATGAAACACTGACATGATGTGTAATGATGGAACTTGGCTAAATGTATTCTTTACTGGTTTTCTCAATTGTTGCCTGTGTTTTATCTTCTATGACTTTGTATTTTTATGGTGTAAAAGATTTTGAACGGCCTTATTTTACAAATAAACCTGATTGATTGGCTCTGGATCTTTTCTGATGTTTTATTTTGTCGGGGTCCATGCTGTTTCCTGTCTCAGCAGCCAAACAGAAGCCTGATTGCTCACCATGAAAGTCCAGCTTGCTGCTTTTCACAGAGACTGAACCTGGACTTGTAGGAGCTGAGTTGCTCAACTCATTGGTCGGAGTTTCCTGTAGCAAAGGAACAGAAACTTAAATCACTTTTAATTCAAACTCGTCATTCCAGATGTTGACTGTAAAACAAACAGGAAGAACCTGATCAAACAGATAGATTGTAACGTCATCGAAGAAGGACACGTTCCTCCCTCTGTCCCGCTCTCTGTCCAAAGGCTCCTTGGGTGATTTTAGCAGACTCCTCAGCCCGATCCGTTTGTCCACGTCCGTCTCCGTGACAACAATCACCCTGCGAGAGCTCTCGTCCTCCTGCTCATCCTCCTCGTCGTCTTCAGGGTCGATTCCTGATGACAGGCCCCTTCGTCTTCCGATGCGATTTCCGATCGAACCGTCCCCGAATCCGCCTTTCCCGCTCGGGGTGAGAGGGAGATTCAGAGCGAGAGGAGGGAGGGCGAGAGACAGGCGAGCGAGTTTGGCTTTAAAACAAGAAGGGAACAGAGTTTAGATAATAAACTGAGTCAAATGGATATGCAAGTTTTGCAGGAAACTGGTAACATATTTTCCAAGGAGCAAATTTATTAAGAAAAAATATTTTGAGAAAAAACTGCTTTTTAACTGTAAAATATTGTTTTTATAAAAAAAATGATTCAACAGTAACTTCGTCACAGCTTTATTAATATAAGAAGTATAATGCAACAGACTTTACTGCAGGTTGTAAACAAGTCAAATGGACCGATAATGTACTGCCTGGTCAGATTCACTTTATAAATATATCGTTGCACAACAGTTTATTTATTCTGAATTGATGTTTTATTGTCACTGTCAACCTTTCTTTTACACAACGCAATCAGTGGTCAAGCAGATGAGAAATAATGGAGATGAATTATTGTGTCAAACATAAAATCTCACATAAAAGTTTCGCCTAATTGTGTATTATTCTCCTGAAGATTTAAGATTACACCGTATTTCCATCAACTTTGGTTCTGAATTCTCTTTGGACAATTCGACTTTTGACTCGAGATCAAACCAAAATGTATCTGAGCAACAATCTGCTCTACAAAATGACCAAAACATCCAGAAGTATAAAACTGTCTGTCACACCTTCATCCTTCAGTACATGTCGCCCTGGGCTTTCTTTACTCATTATCAGATTGTTGCTCTCTAGTGCAGCTTGACTAAAGAGTTTATTTGTTGCCGATTAGTTTTTTTGTCGTGTTTGTTGCCTACAGCAGAATAATGAAGCTCAATCAGAGGAAACAAAATAGAAAAACTAAATGAACACGTGCACTAAATCTAAACTTAACTCGTCTGTGACATAATCTGACTTCCCAAGAATAGGGTAAGTTTACTTCACGTAACATTTAACTTTAACTTTGCAGACACAATGTCCAGGTTATAATCTGGTTAAATGAAGAGGAAATTTTAGAAGAGGGAAAAACTAAAAGCAAACTGAAACCATGTCAGCAGAGGAAAAGGACTAAAGGGAAAAGTATCTTTTGGTGTCGCAGCGTGACGATACCTTTCATTGCCTGGTTTGCAGCAGGTTGAGATGCAGTGATCTCAGATTGTTCAATCACAGTGAGCGGCTCAGGTTCAGTTTTATCAGACTCAGTCAGAGGCTCTTGGTTAAGGGAAGCCTCCTGCTCCTCTTGGCTGTGAAGAAAAAAATATATATTACACCCTAAATATAGTATGACACCATTTGTTTACCAAGACATTTTTGTTTCAAGCACATAGCAGTTTTAGCTTTATTTATCAAAGTTTTGATACATTAATTTGTAATAAATTGCACTAAACAAACATGCAAGAAAGTCCTTATTAAAAGCACATTTTTTATTTGTATTTCCTTTTTACAGTTCAGCTAAAGAGCCAAGTCTCAGCTCCTCATTGCATGATTCAAATCTTAATCAAAAGCTGTAATTTACAGCTTGTGGATTGCTGCTGAGAGGTCGTTGCTTCCCACAGAGACACAGAGCTGGAAAAATGGCAACATGCTGACTGCAGAAGGAAGGAAGAGCAGCACTTGAAACGAGCAGATAATTTTCAAGATTATCACGGAGCTCACATCAGTGGCATCTGTAGTGCTCTCAGCCTTATATAATAACTCAGACAACAAAAATACTTCTATTTTAAAATCACAGAAATATTCTACAAAAGCAATCATCTTATCATCGGTGTACAAAGTGTTGCAAGAATAATTACATCATTTTAACTTCACCACATGGTGTCACTGCTAAAAAACACA
The DNA here is from genome assembly GCF_001443285.1 of Poecilia latipinna. NCBI lineage: Eukaryota > Metazoa > Chordata > Actinopteri > Cyprinodontiformes > Poeciliidae > Poecilia > Poecilia latipinna. Next base: position 101,954 of record NW_015113202.1, read on the forward strand.
AACTTCAATGTATTTAGAGGTGATTTCACTTGACAGAGCAACACTAACCAGAGCATGACTGTAAACTTGAAGGAAATTGGTATGTGGTCTTTTTTCTTTCTTTTTTTTTTTTTTGGTAAATAAAAATCTGAAAAGTGTGGCGTGCGTTTTTATCGATCCACAAATACTTTGGGGTTTGTCTCTTTCATCATTGCAAATCCAGAAATTGAAGTTTTCACCCATTTCTCGTCGTAAATTAGCCACAGTTCAGACTGAGAGCATCTGTGAAATTAATTTGAATTTAGATTGGATCTTTCCAGCTAACCACAAAAAGTACCGTGACTCTCTGGAGCTCCTCCAGAGTTACAAACCTCAGAGACCCTAAAAGAAAAGCTTTATGTTGAGTACAAAAAGGTGGAAACTTGTTTCCAAAGGCAGTAAATCTTCTTTAGGAGTATTAGAGTTAAAGGGGTTGGATGCAAATACAACAATATTAAGTTGCAACAATGTAAGTAAATTTGTGTATTTAATTAATCATGACTTTGATTTGATCTAGCATATGAAATAAACTGAAGTTTGTGATGATGTAAAAACACGACACCACAAAAAGTGAAATTAGTCAAAGGGAGTCGAGCGATACAATCTGATTTCCTCCAATCCTCCGTGCCTCTGTACGTGTTTCCAGCTGCCTTCATACCTATCATCCTCTCTCTGGTCTTCCACGGACCTGCTGCAGCTTTCCTTGACTTGTTCCCCCCACGGCCGAAGTGTCACAGTCTCCTTCACAGCCGACCCCCAAAGCATGTTCGTTTTCACATTTTCGCTGAGGGAGAACTGCAGTCTCTCCTCACACACCTGCAACGTCAGAGTAACCCAGTAAGGGAGCTGAGTGAACAGAAACCATGCAAGAAGTTAGACCACACTCTCACCTGCATCATGAGGCCATTTCTGGTTGTCATCTTGGATAAAGATCCCTGATCCTTGACATCGGGTGTTTGACCCGGTGACCTCTGCTCATCGATCTTCTCCACTGGTTGTGACAGGATTGTTTGCTCAGATTCAACCAACTTACTGCAGCTATCAGAGACATCTTCTGCCTTCAAATCCCCTCTGTCAGCCTCAGGAGTTGAGAAGTCATCATCTTCTTCTGTGTCACTGCCCTTCTGATCAGCTGTTTTCTTCAAAGACCCCAGAAGCTCCAGATTCCCCAAGAAGAGTTCCCCCAGTGTCTCCTCCTCATCGCCAGAGATGCAACAGAGCTGTTCGAGTTTTTCAAAGTCCTCCAGCGGCTCCTCGTCCAGGTCTTTCCACTCGGATATCAGCAACGCTGGGATGTTTTTCAAGAGATCTTGCTGCGTAGAAGAACCTGCATGTGAGGTTTTCTGGGTAAAGCTATGACAAACATCTTCAATATCTGAAGTAAAGTTGTTGTCATCGGTCAGCGTTATGTGTACAGACGGGGAGTTCAGGTTGGCGGAAATGCCTTTATTCTGAGTTGTAGCTGGTGGTAGCTCTTGCAGAGATGGCTCCTCGACAGCTGTGCTGTTCGCTGGGGAAATATACGACTCTGTCTCTGGACCAGCACTGGAGTCTTCCAGATTTATGGCAGTAATAAATTCCTCTGCCTCTATAACAGACGGTGGCGGACTAGGAAAAGAGTCGTCTAAACTCTCCAGTTTATCATCTTGCACATCGAGGTCTACGCTTGGTGGAGGACTAGGGAAATCAACAGAGCTGAAATTGTCTACCTCTTGATATGACTGATTAAGCTCCTCCGCTCCGGACTGAAGGGCTGCGTCTCGGTAATCCTCATTAACTTTTTGGAGACTTTCCTCTAAAGACTGTGTAGCAAGCCATGGGCTGTGCTTGGCTTCTTGTCTGAAGCTTGATTCATCGTTTTCTAGGTCGGCGGAGTTACCTTGAGGAGATTCAGTGATGCTGATGGATATACTTGAGATGTCATTCTGGAAAGAATGGCTGAAGCGGTTCTCATAATCAACATGTTCTGTTGATGCTTGTCCCTCTCTGTAGAGTTGATTCTGTGTCAGTCTGTTGAAGTTTTGATTCTCCTCCATGTCTGTCAAACACCCTCTGTCCTGAATCTGCCTCTCTACAAACCTCTCTTCTTCTGGAGTTTCCACATTCTCTACTTCCACATCACAGATTTTATTCATTGTGTCGCTCTTAAAATCATCGATTTCCTCCAGATTCTCGATATTTTCCTCTTGTTGGACATCTGCTGCAGGCTGCTGGGTAACTGGTCTTTCAGAGTCTCTTACTTTTTCACATGCAGAGATATTGCAGCTCGGTTCTTGTGTTTCATTGGTCCCAGTTTCATTTTTGAACTCTGTTGAAGAAGGGTGAGGCTCCCTTCCTGCACGTTCATCGTTTTCTTTAGATTCCCAATACTTCTCCTGAATCCCCCAGTTCCTATTGCTAAACCCCGCAAAAAATTCAGATCTTAGCTCTACTTCTTGGTGCTTTTTCTCTGGAGAAGCCCACTGATTATTTTGTTCCCCTGATTCCGTCAAACGGTGACAGTCAAGTTCCCCAGTAACAACTCCAGAGGGTGATGCTTCTTCATCCTCTTCCACGGCACTCCACCAGTCCTCAGCCATCACGTCTGGACCCTCGCAAAACTCTGCAGAGGCTTGATGTGCGTCCAACTCCATTCTGACCTCCACATCTGCTCTGTGGTCTGAGCAGTGAAGGTCTCCCAGCTCATTGTGGTCCAGACAAACCATTTCTTCAGCACCTTGCTCGGTACACAGACTAGTCAGACTAACTTTATCCTCTCTGTGCAAGTTATCATTGTTTTGAAATTCACTCATTTTGGACAATCTGGACTCATATTCCACTGTTGCATTCCCAGATTTCAAAGACCTTTGAGCAGTGAGGTCCCTCTCTGTCCTATCTGGTTCAACAATGCCAGACACGGAGTTGACAGAGTTGATCAAGCTCTTTGTCCCACTGGGACTCTTAGAGTGCAGATTCAAGTTGCTCTTTTCAGACTCTGTGCATTTATAATCCGTTATCTTGGAAATTATGCCATCTGTGTAGTGGCTGTCTATCACATACCCACCACTGTGTGAAAGGTTCTTCAGAGGTTCTTCATCTAACTTTGAAAACAGCTTATCAATTAAGTCAACACAGTCCTTGACTTGAGGATCATCATGCAGCAATGTGGATTTTTTGCTCTCGCTGTGATTGTGAAAAATGCCTGAATCGTCTCTGTGGACAGCTTCTAGCCCTTTGTTTAGTATATCTTTTTCACAATGTAAGTAGTAGGAGTCATTTTCACAATTCTCAACAGTCTTTTCTTTCCCACTTTCTGTTTTGGTACGGGATGCATGTGAAATACTTCGTAAGGGGCTTTTTTCTCCTGCCTCCCCCTCCTCTTCAGTTTTCTCCTCTATCCCTGTGAGTGCTCCCCGCTCGCCCCCTCGGCCTCCACTTTGTCTGGACCCTGGTCCATCGCTGCTCCTCCTGTTTAGCACATCACCCTCTAAGTCGTTGTCGGAGAAATAGGCAGAGTCTCTGTGTGGGGTTTCGCTTCCCAGGACCCGCCACCCACTGCCGCTTCCTGCTCCGGTCCAGGAATCGCTGGGTGTTAGGCCATCCACCGAGCTGGAGGTCATGGGTGACAGGACAGAGTCAGTGGGAGTGATGATGCCAGAGGAGAGTTCATGATCTGGAGTGTTTGGAGTGACTTCACAGTTAGTTTCATTTTGAATGACAGACTTTTCCAGATCATTGTACTTGTGCTGAAAGAAATTTTCTCCATTTCTCTCCAGAGCAGCTGCATTCCCACCACATTTCCCCTCCGCTTGATCTTCTCTCTGAGATCTGCAGACCTGCAGGTGCTCTTTCATCATTTCACCATTCTCTACAACAACAGTAGTCTTCGTTTGATTTAAAATGAAAGACTTGTTCTCCTGAAGTATCACAGTGTTGGACTCAGTGGATTCAGAAGGAGATAACTTTGGAGGGTCTATTAGTTCCCCTCTGGCAGGTAAGGCAGGTCCATCTGAACAGTCTTCCTCCTCCTTCTGACATTCATCAGTTTCACTGTGCAATAAACCATTTTTGGGCATTATTTCTGAGAGCACAAACTCTCCAGTCTGGCAGTGATCAGCATCGTTTCCTTGGTTGCACGGTTTAAGCGGTTGTTTGTTTGATCCTATGTGGAGAATCGGGATCTCGGGTCTTATGGAAACCTTAATCTCACTCTTCTTTGCACGTTTGGTCACTTGTGCATAGATGGCCTCAGTGTGTATCTCTTCTTTCCCCTTGTTGGATGCCCGTATGGAGCTTTCTGACTGGAATGTGATGGTCTGAGCAGAGTTTGGGTCGATGCATATGGATTCATATTCAGGTGACAACGGAGTAGGAGAGACGAATGGATCTGATTCGTCTTTATTTGTGGTAGCGCTTTGCCTGGATATGATTTCAGTCAAAAAAGTTTCTGCTGATTGGATCTCTTTCAGGAACTCCTCTCTGGTCATTTCTGTTTTTCGTGGCTCAGTCTCAGCAAAACGTATTTCAGATTCTTGTTTCTCCCTCTCGGACAGGAGAGATCGGGATCTCCGCATACCTTTTGTGCTGCCGTCTTCAGTGTCTTTGTTAGATGAAAGGTTGGGAGAGCAGACATAGGGGTGCAACCTAGATCCTGCAGGATACAGGTATTTAACTGGATCGCTTTCCACATCCTTGTCCGTGTCCATTCTGTCTGTGTCAACCTCTGTGAGGAAAAGATCGCCTTGGAATGATGCCTTGTCTTCCTCCCCTCCTGGCCTTTGGAATTGCTTCTCCTGTCCCGATGACTGTCCTGCGGAGCCTATGTCAGTGATCAGTGATTGGGAGCGGCGCATTCCCTTGTTGTGCAGCAGAAAGTTCCCCCATCGCTCTCCATCATTCTTTTCCTCCTTCTCCCCATCCCACAAGGTCTTGGACTTGGGCTCACTCGACTCTGTCACGCTCGATATCTCGGTTAGAAATAGGTGCATTGGAGACTTTTTGGCTGCTGCAACTCGTTCTGCCTGAAGTTCAGCGTCTTCCCTCCAAATAGTAGGCAGAATAGTGTCCAGCCGTGACTGGGTCCTCTTCATTCCCCTGGAGAAGAGCTCAGAGGTGGCTGGGTCTGCATCTTCTGACAGGCTGGAGTGAGCGACTGTGGTCCGACTGCTGTGCCTCTCAGGGGAGGCAAAAGGAGAGTCATCCTCATCTGAGTAGGTAGGACTAGACGAGGACTGCCTGTCAATCTGGGAATCGGCATGCTGAGGGCGGGGTGGGTTTCGATAAATGGGCCGCAGAGGATTTTCCCTACGAATGGGGGAGTCAAAGTCTTTCATACGGGGATGAGATTCCTCCTTGGTGGTGTGGCTTGATGGTGCATGCCTCCTGTCCGCCTCTCTGTCGGACATGTCACAGGATAGCGGGTCTCTGTTGGATCTCTGCATCTGCGTCTTTGCGTATCTTGAGTATCTGTCAGCTGTGTTGTAGCTTGGGATGCTGCGTTGAGGTTTGGAGTGTGGGGGTAGAGGTGGAGGACACATCTGAGGGTAAATGGGATGGCTGGATGGTGGGATGGAGGGGGAGAGAGATGGGGACGGGGGCAGAGTCTGTCGGGACCGATGGAGGCCGAGGTGATCAAAGGTGGAGGACGGGCAGGAGCTCATGTGGAGGGGGTCCGTCTCAATCTTTCCGCCAATGGTGTAGTGAGGGAGTCCTCTGTATCCAAGCGGAGGCGCAGGGAGAGGGCGGGAGTGAAGGTGATTGGACGAGGACATGGACATGGAGCGGGGTTTGGGAGGGAGGACTGGAGCCTGGAGCACTGTGGGAGATTTTTTATCTGTTTCCCTGCTCTTTTTTTTCTCCACATCATCATCATCATCATCATCACCCAGATCCACCACTGAGAAGTCTGTCACTCTGCTTGAAGTGTCTCTGAACTCGGCCACTCCTGTGTTGGGCACCTGGATTTTCACCTCGCTTGATCGGATAGTTTGCAGCGTCTTCCCGCTGTTGTCTGCAGCACGATAGGGGACTCGCTCTTTTCCCAGCATTCCACTACGGATTTCCACGAGCTCCACATCTCCGGGACAAACCGAATCAGATCGTAAGGAGGACTGAGATTTGCCTTTAAGCGTTGGAGACTTGTCCTGGGGAGTGTGCTCCTCTAGGCGGATGTAGTACTCACTGGCGAGCGAGGGGCTGCGGGCACTTATCACCGGCACCACAGTGGGCGTGTCTAAAGACTGTCTGTGGTTATTGTTCACAGTTGGGATCGGCTGAGGGGGAGGGAGAGGTTTGTAGCCTCGTCTGGCGTGAGCCTTCTCCCAGAAATACTCAAAGTTCAAGCCTTTGCTGGTTTCTGTAACTGTGAGGATGTCGTCCAGTTCAGAGGAGGATGGGGTGATGCAGTTCCCCACAGGGTCCAGCAAAGGGTAGGAGTTGTCTCTGCCGTCCCTGCCGTACTCTCTGTCTCTGTGCCGCTCGTTCGCTGCACTCTGAAAGGCGGGTGGACGAAGTAGATCCCAGCGTCTTTCAAATGACTCGTCGCTCTCTCCTCTCCTCCTTCTGCCCTCCTCATACTCCTCATCCTCTTCTTCCTCTTCCCCCATGCTCCTCTTTGACAATCCTCGTTCTGCGGCCAGGAGAGACGAGAGGAGGAGGAAGATTTCGGCTACAGAAGGCCGCTGGGACGGAGGGAGCCAGCAGGACTGCATGATCTCATACCTTAGGAAAAAAAGAAAAATAAATAAACATAAGTTTGGTTTTTTAAAACTGAATTTGGCTGCATTATATCACAACTCTGAATGTGTGAATGAAATCTGTCCGTATGACATGAATGCATTGGAATGATTTGTGACATTTATAGATTCAAGCAGCAATTAAGTACTAACCAGTAATCCGCATGTGAGAGTTTAAGTCTAGGCTGGGCCAGAGTGATCTGTCTCTCCCTGATGACGAAGGTCAGCACCTCTTCATCGCTCAGATGTCTGTGGGGCTGAGCACCAAACTCGAACAGCTCCCAGATCACCACCCCTAAAGACCTGCAAAAACATAAAAAGTATGAGAAAATAGTCAGAGGAGAGGGTGATTATTTTAAACTTTGATACTTTGCCTTTTAGGTTTTTATTTTTGCTGTAACATTAATTGCCCATTTGGGACACAAATAAATCTGAATCTATTCGTAACTCAAAAACTGGACAAAATCTCAGGTTGCAATGAAAAATAAACAAATGCAAAGTTGTTTTTTGTACAAAGCAACAAAAATAAAGTCTGGAAACTCAAATCATTTTCTAGAAAATGACTAAATGTCCAAACTTGAACATATCTATACTGAAAGCAGCGATTATAACATTTAAAGCTGATGCAGTTAGGCGCTGTGGTTTAATTTGCAACCATGAGCAGGAAAGCAAAGGACCACTAAAGGTCATTAGTAGAGAACTAACAGCAGTAATATTTCTGCTTCAGAATATGCTGCTGCTCAGTAAACTAAATTATTTCAAGGCTTCTTGCACATCTTTAGCCGTGTTACCAATAAATATGAAGGAGCTGCAGTGAATTGTTATAAGATGATTGTCTCCAACATGCTGGGGTTGTCAGCTCAGGTTTTTTCAGCAATAATAAAAATAAAAACTTGCTTACCACACGTTGCTGGTTTTGGTTTGATCCGTAACAATCAGAGATCCTCTGTACTCCTCCAGCAGCTCAGGAGCGATCCAGCGCAGAGGGATCCACAGCTTGTCTGGAGTCAGGTAGTAGTCCTCCTTCAGAAACAAATGCACCAACATGTGTTATTTACACGGCTTATCATTTTATTAATTATTCTGCAGAGTTTTTATTTGGCCAATTAAGCTTATTTTACACAACGTTAGAAATATTTATAAATGCAAATAAACAAATAATTTAATTATCTTTTAAAACAATAAAATAAACATTTTATTTCCTAAAATGTGCATTCATTTAGTGATCATTTGTAGGAAAGGAAACATCTGAAACTATCAGATCAACATGTGAAAAGTTCAGCCCTTTCTGTTTGACTCAACATCAGTAAAGTGCAGGAATAATCTGTTAACTATTTTATTTAATTTTTTTTTGATTAACAGATTAATAATTGGAGAGCAAAAGGTGCAGAATCTTAGCCGGGTGAAGCAAAAACTATATAATTTGAAGAGGCGTGGGTAGAACACAATTACTGACAAAAAAAAAAAAAAGAAAAGGGATTTGTTTTTATCTTAAATCCAAAATGTATTTGTGACCTAATTACTGCTCTGAATATGTTGCTATTTTAGTAAATGGCCTTTTTTGAGTCTGAATGTCCAGTTAACAATTAATTAATTAACTGTTACTAAATTAGTTGGTGTTATTTTATTAATCAATTCATTATGATTAATCAGATTAATCAGATTAATCATTTCATCTTAGTTTAATTTGTCCATTTCTGAAAAGCATAGATTAACGTACCTTGTAATGGTTGTGTGAGAGGCCGTAGTCGCCTATTCTGACAGTGAGGTCAGAGGTCAGAAGGCAGTTTCTTAAAGCCAAGTCGCTACAGAGAAAACACACAGAAAACTGATCAGAAATCCCCCCTTCTTCTTCGTTGCTTTAATGAAATGAAGTGGAAGGAAACTCCTGACTGACCTGTGAATGTAGTTGTTTTCGTGGAGGTGCAACAAACCCGCGGTGATCTCGAAGGCCATCCTCTGAAGAGTCAGCAGGTCCCTGGTTGGCAGGTCGGGAGTCATCCCATCTGACTTCCTCTGGGCCCGAAGGTAGCGCTTCAGGTCTCCCTAAGTTGCACAACATTAGCACTGAACGTTTAGCAGGAGGATGAGTCAGCGCCGGTTTGTTTCTAGGTTCGTATGCGTTTTAACACAAAGCAAAAAGCTGCAACAACACTGGCTGTGTATGTGAATCTTGCAGTAAAAACATCAATTTTTAGACGTCTGCCATCCCAGAGCGACAAAAAAAAAAAAAAAAAAGAATAACAACTGGGGAATGTGGTAATGAGCTGGCAACCTTTTAAATATTCATTTGTGTTACAAGAACAGAAACAGAATAAAATAAGGATGGAAAATATGTGTGAGAGGCAGAAAACAGGAGAGCTTTTTTTCTCCTGAAGCCGTCTAAGAGGACTCGGCGTTGTTTGGATTTTCTCCCTGTTGTCATCAGGATTGATCTGCTTTTGTCTCTGTTTGGCCTGAGAGTCACTCCTAAGGTTTCACTAATGAGTCACAGATTGTGCCAGCTGAGAAACGGGAAAACAAACCGACCGAAAATATAGATCATCCACAGTTTTCACACAGCGGAACGTTCCTTGTGTAATGACTTTAAAAGATGGTTACGAAATGCAAAAAGTGACGTAAATGATCTATAAATTGCCAAAAATAAAATCCAGTAGACCTTAAACTTAAAGACTTCTCTGGCATTTCATTTAAGTTATTTATTTTGCATAAAAAGCATAGATAAAGTATTCATTTCCCTTGCAATTTTTTTTTACATTTTGTCACAATGCAACTCATTTTATTTTATTGGGATAAAAGTGTGGAAATATTTGAAGCTGGCTTATTATGCAACAACCTCAGTCAGACTTCCAAAGTTGGACCAAAATGCATTACAAATAGAATCTGTAAGTTTCTATTTGTGACTAATAAGGATATGTACTTTCCATGACATCTGCTGTAGCGTTTTCCCTTTTCCACGACATTTGAACTTACCAGCTGACAAAACTCCATAACCAGGAGGAAGGGGATGCTCTCGCTGCACTGCCCCAGACACTGGAGGATGTTGGGATGCTTCAGGCTCCTGCAAGAAGAGCGACAGACGAAGCAAAAGAAAAATCTCTTTAAGAGACGACAGAGGCAACAAAGACAAAGCTGTTCACAGATAAATCCCAAATGTCTGGGTTAAAGCCAAAATGTTACCCAGATCTATCACCCTGTAATTACTCAGCTCTTACTGTCAAGAACAAGCTTTTATTATCATGCAGCTACAGTAAAAATAAAACTCTGAAGGTTATTTAACTTTCTGGCTGGTTTTATTGATTAATAGTGATGGCGGCTGTTTTTCTAAGGAAAAGTTGAAGCAAATTTAGATTTACAGCAGTGAGAGTTGCGATGAAAGTTAAAAATAAGTATCAGATTTCTTCCATTTTAGTTTCCTTTCATTGGCTGCTGAATATAAGTTAAGATTCTCCTTCTCACACGTAAACCCCTGAATAACGAAGCTCCGTCATACATCAGAGATCTGATGCTTCCTAACAGCACATGAATAGAAATGAGTTTTTTTGTAAAGTACCTTGAGGTGACATTTGTTGTGAACTGGCACTATGTAAATAAAGTGAATATATTAAAGAGTAGAGAAAAACCAATAATTCTTTATCTTGAATATTTTTTGTTCCACATCAGAGTTCGATTGCACATTCACACCTCATGTAACAAACAAATTAGAGTTTGATTAAAGCAGACTAAGATGGTTTGAACGCTCTGAGTCTCCTCCGTGTCTCACAGTGGGGACGGCGTCCTTTTACTGGTTTGCTCCGTTTTTGTGGACATATGTTTCTTGTCATAAAGCTTCAGTTTTGTCTCATCTGTCTATAGGACACTCTCCATGTGGCTTGTCAATATGCACTGTGGCAAATTCAGACATTTATGCTTTGCTTTCCTCCTTTGTTGTCTCCCATGAAGTCCACTTTGACTCAAACAACAACTGAAGGAGCGATCTAACGCTGACGAACCTTGACCTTGGAGCTCATCTTTAGTTTCTCTGGAGGTTTTTCTGGGTTCTTTGGTTACTATTTATATTACCAATTTGTCATTAATTGTAACCGACAATCCAGTGAACTTTAAAACTCTGAATAATAAGTGCAACTAGTCAGGAGCATCAAGGCAAATTAAACTAAAGGCATTTTTTATTATTATTTTCAGTGAAATTTTGCTTCTACAATGCTTTTTAAATCTGACTTTGCAGCCTTTGGACAGTGTTGTCATCTTGTGCAGCTGCTCCCACCTGTACGGCTCCGATTCAGCCAGGAACTTCCTCTGCTCCAGGGGGCTGGCGCTCACACGCAGCTCCTTCACCACAGCCTGAGACGAGCCACAGTCGCACAGCACTTCAGCCAGGATCACCTGCAAACAACAGAAGGACCAGGATGAGGAAGAGAGCCGGGAGCAGAAGCAGAGCGGCGATAAATGCAGGCGCCGGACTCATGATTTGTGATCTAATCAGTGGATGGGATTAAACATCAGAGAGGAGAGAGAACACCGGGAAGGATCAAAACCCATGAATAACAGAGTAACTTTGAAATGTGAGGCGAAGGCGGTGATCTTACCTTCCCAAACCAACCGTTTCCTATTTCCTGAAGGTAATTTAGAGCGTGCCTTTTGAAACACTGAGATTTGGGATCTGTGGAAAAGAGAAACACAAAAGATTTTATTGCTCTTTTGCTACAAACAAAAACAAATTCTGAAAACCGATGAAGATATAAGAACATAATTTTCTGCAACAATGTAGGAACTGTAAATAATAAAATATTGAAATATTAAACACTGAGTCTGCAGCCATTTTTGCCCGGTAAAACAAGTCAAAAATGTTACATAACCTTTAAAAAAAAGACAACTTATAATTTTGATCGACATCTACTGCAGGAAATGTGTTGTCGTTCTTATATAACAACTTTATTTACATTTTTGGGTTTTAAAATTAAAAGCAAAGCAAAGTTTTGCGAAAATAGGATAAACATTTTCTTCTGCAGGATATTGATTGTTATGTGAAATATTTAAAAGACACAATTTTCAACCTAACGACAAGAAAAATACTTAGTATTTGGTACTTTTAGTGACATTCTGTTGTGGAAATTCAATGTAATTTTTCCATGAAAAAAAACTGCTAAAACCTGCATTAGTTGTTGTATCTATATTTAAATATTTTGGCTGGTTTATTATTTTTACTCATGTTATTAAAAGCCACTGTGTAAAGTCCAAAGAATCATTTTGCAGACCCCTGGTCTAGACATTTAAAACATAAAATATGCATAAACAAAACACAGGCAATAGGAATAATTCTTAATCATTGGAAGTAAGAATATTATTGCATTCTTCCTGTTAAAGGGACGTTTTTCCTCTCCACTGTCGCTGCATGCTGCTCAGTATTAGTGATTGCTACATATGAGTGTGGGGGTTATGGACTTTAAGTTTTATTACAATATGTTGTGGTAACATTGTAAAAATAATAAAAGTGGTAGGAAGCATGTATTACTTCTTTTTTAGGTAACTGTATGGATGTGAAAGCAACAAACACAAACACAAATACTGCTCTAGAAAATCACCATTTGTAATACACTTCTTTAAGACACCGCTCATATAAAAAAACTGTAATTTGTATCCCTAAAATGCACACAGTAACTGCATTAATCACATTTTCAAATTTATATATACTTATTGATGCACTTTTATTGAACAAACAGCAATACGGATAATTCTGGGAGGGGTTAAACATCATTAGTTGGTATTTATTGTGACAATAATGAATCGAAATCTTATCATCATAAGAAATTTATCATGATAAATAGTAAACAATATGATAAATGCCCACAGCTATCTGCAAAATCAATAACACCACACAAGCAGCTGTCCAGGGCTCCCCTGGATGGGTCAGCAGTCCATCACAGGGCGACGCAGACAAACAAACATGTCTCTGTTTGTTTGTTACAGTTAAAGAGACCAATTATCCTAACATAAACCAGACAACATCTGGACGTCCTGCTGACAGGCAGCAACAGTTCAAACAACTGGAGATATGTTTCTCCTTATCCAGGTCAAAGTATCTTTTAATAGACAAACACAATGCCCTAAAGAAATGCATTCTGCCCAAATGTCTGACTTGTCCAGCTCAAGCTGACCACTGATGCAGAAATTTCCCAGATTTCCACTTCACTTAGAGGTGAACTGGGTGACCTACTGGGTGAAAACTTGCTTTGAGACCTTTGAATTATCCACCTCAGTGACTCAGGAGGCAGCCGACCGTGAGGGAGCGCTGGACGGGCTGAGAGACTTATCTCAGTTTAAGCGTTTCATATCAGCCGATATCAATAATAATTGTTTAGTCTTTTTGTTTTAAACATCTGAAATACAGACAAAATAGGGGCGTGACTGTTCCTGTTTTATCCACTGTGTTATTTTTTAAGCAGTTATGAGGCACAGTGGCAAAACCTTAAACTGCTGCTGAACAAGTTGTTGCTAGGTAACCAAAGAGCGAGTTAGCGAGTTGCTAGGTAACCAAAGAGTGAGTGAGTCAGTTGATTCCACCAACTTAACTTAGCTGGTCATGAGAGGTTGAGTAACTGACGTCTTTCCTCTGCCTACATCTCCCAGAATGCTGTGCGGTTCTGGTTCAGAGTTCAATGACTACTCTATAAATTGAATAACCAGCTATTGATATTGATCACGTGTCTATCATGATTTACATTGTTATTACTGTCCAGCTCTAAGCATGGCCGTCCTCCATCTTTGTTTTCTAGGGTTGAAGTGAAAGTAAGCGAGTCCGAAGGCTGCGTTACCTGCTCCGTCCTGCAGGGCGGCGCAGTTGGGGCGGTCTCTGACCGGCAGGGTGTAAACCTCAGGGAGGGAGGGGCAGGACGACAGGCTGTCCTCCTGGATGGGACTGGAGCCGCCGGAGCACTCCTCTCCATCTGCGTTGTCAAACTCCTGGTTGAGCCACAAAAAATTACAACATGGCGACATCCAAAATTAACTGTCAAGCACTGTTAGGTGAAAATCACTCAGTCTGATTAAAAACTCCTGAACAGGTCAGATGAAAGCTCAAATCCAAAACAGTTTGTGTAACCCAGAGAGGTTGATTTAATGAAAGTTCACAAGCATTTACATTAAAAACAAACAAAACATGACCATCACATTAATAAACTAATAATGTCCAATCTTATAGGAACGTTTTCCATAACAATACAACCAGGTTTTTACACAACAGTGTCTTGCAAAAGTATTTATACTCCTTGAATTTTGCAACATTTTGTCATGTTACACAAATTTCAATGTATTTTAATAGAGTAGGTGTTTTTGGTCAAATGCAACCAAAGTTAAACTTTCTGGTCTAAATGCAAAATACTGGGATGGAGGTTCACTTCCCAGCAGAACTATTATAAATAGTAGCTAGAATGAAATGTTCACATAAAAATTAATCAAATTTACCAATAAAAAAAGGGATAGTCAAGTAGTGCTAATAAACACAAACAATTAAAAATAGAGTCCCATGATATTTTAATTTCAAAATACCAAATTTCCCCAGACTCAGTTCTCTGGATCATGTTTTTTTCTAATATTAGAGACATTTGAGTACAAATCAATTTCCTGCTGAAGCTATATTACCAGTAATTTTTCCAAAAATCCTGGAACAGCAAATAGCTGGAGCTGGTTTCCTATCTGGAAATGCAAATGGTTATTTTACTATTTTTGTGGCATCTGAGCAAACTGATCAGTTAAAGATATAAAACTGAGACTGCAGAGAAGCAGGAACAAGAACGGCAGCCTGCAGTTTGTTTACTTCTGAGTCAGAACTTGGATCCAGTCAAAATTATTTACTATGTTCAACAGTGGCTACAATAAAAACACAAACCAACACAAGAGAAAATAAACATTTTATAGCTGCATCTATGTTTGAAACTTAAAGTAGAAACTTTAAAACTCTACATGAGCTTCCTGTTTATTTTTGCAACTTGGACGTTTGAAATCTCCACTTCTGACGTAACATTTACCCGCATCCATGAATCAAACACGTTACATAGTGATGATCTGTCTCATAAAATCGCCAAACTACATTCATGTTTGTGATTATAATGTGACAAAATGTAATCAAATTAAAGGGGTACAAATATTTTTGCAGCTACAACGTTTCTGCTTTCAAAAAATGTCAATATGTCTAAGACATAAACACTGCCAGTTCTAGCTTTGCATGCCAAAAATAATAATAACAATAATGCAATATGCATTAAAGGTCAGATGCATGCACAGAAAGGCAGAGAGGTGGATGAATCTCTTACATGTTGAAGACTTACATTGAACCCCACGCCTCCTCTCTTGCAGCACAGACAGGTGAGGAGGAGCAGAACGAAAGAGACGAGCCCCGAGCAGGAGATGAGGATGATGACGTAAGGTGGAGGAGAGAGAGACTCGGCCCTGGTCTGAGAAACTGGACAGAAACAGAAATGGGAAAAATAGAAAGGGAGGAAAGCTTTAACACAGAAAATATTAGTGCATCTGTAAGGGCAGCCAGGGAGAGAAACAGAAATTTCACTGAACCACAAAAGTGTAAAATCATGTCACACAAGTGTTGTGTTTAGCCATTGGAGCATAATCTTAGCTGCGGGTTTTAGGACACAGCGGAAAACCCCAATGGAGAGTTGGTATTGGGAGGGAGAAGCAAGAAAACAAATTAAGCTTACGGTAAAAATTATTATCTGAATCGGTTAAAAAAAGGGAAACAGAGACTGGAATTAAAATTTGAAAGTGGAAAGATATACCATTCCGGTGAGGAGAATAAGCATGGGAGGGAAAGAGGAGATATCAGAAATGGCATTCCACTCAGGAAACACGGTTAAGAAGCAAGGGGAGGGTGGCTGGAGTTGTCATTTAGGTAAAATAAAATAAAGGAGAAAGGGTTGGAAACTGGAAGCTAAGTACTCAACCAGGAAGGTTTACTACTCAGGTTAAAGAGGGAGGAATTGGGACATGTGATATTTGTACCTCAACGTAGATGATTGTGGGAAGTGAACCATCTGCAGAAAAGAAAACGGGCAGGGCAGCGAGGTTAATTACCTTTCAGCTATTCTTAGTTGATTTTATTTCAATTCTGTGTTCAAAAATCCAAGCAAATGACAAGAATAAGTAACAAGTAACAAGTTTAGACATCCAGAATCTGGCTAATACACACTAAAAATGGGAAATAAATGACATATGCATCTTATTTACTGTAAATACACTGGTTTTATGAGGTGTTATCTCATTAACATTTTCACGCTTTGTCACTTAAACCACAAACTTCAGTAAAATTTATTGGGATTTAATGATAAGCCAACACAAAGTAGTGCATAACTGTGAAGTGGAAGGGAAAAGTATGATATCCCTAAAAAAAGTTAACTAATTAGTCAATTGTAGTGCACTTGTTTGTCATTTAATCTCACTTTAAGTAAAACAGTTTCATGAAGGTTTCAGATATTTGACAACAATAGAGAACAAAAAAAAAAATAATAAAGACCAAGAAACACAGCAGCCAGGTCAGGAATAAACTTTAAACCAAAAAGAATGTTAAAATTAACAGAGTGATGTGAAATTTTCAAACTTGTAATTGCATTTTGTTTTAATATCTAAATATGAAAAGAATATACAAGATGAAGAAAATTCGAAAGACTTGAAATTGGGGCGTTTAGTTCAACCCTAAAAACAGATTGATGTAGATCAAAGTGCATTCCTGTGTTAGAATGGCCTAGTCAAAGTTCAGATCTAATTCCAGTTGAGGTGGAGTGAAGAATTTAAGCCCCTAGATGTGCCATCCTGGTGGTGAACATGCCCAAAAAGGAGAAAAATGTCTACAAAGTATTTAGGAGGGAGTGCATTTACTAAATGCACATAACATTTTTCAAACTGTAAACTATGAAAATCATCATTTTCCTTCCACTTCATAATTATGCTAAATTCCCAGTAAAGTACTTTGAAGTTTGTGGTTGTTCAATGTGAAAAAGTCAACAGGCATAAATACTTGTTTCAAGACACAAATATAAGTTTTATGGAAGAACATAACCTATGTGTAGAGAGAAACGCACAATAACACAGTAAAGAGATAATAAACACAAGGCCAGAGGTCATATAAATCATAAATTATAACATCTGTCCCTCCTCAAATTGTCCCGGTTTCAATGTCTGACTTCCTCATTAAAATTCAACAATACACTCCTCCACAAGGTCACGATAGTGTAAACACTGCATGCATCAATTTTAAATCATTTTTTAAATAATTTAGCCACTTAAATATTGCGTCCTGCCAAGGAAAACTCCCACCGTTCTCTTTTATCAGCCACTTTTATTGTTATTTTTTGCAAACTGGCGAGCGGAGAAAGTGTCAGGATTTGCAGGAAATAGAAAAGCATCATTTCATCCGAGTGTGGGGTGCTGCATGGCTCGGTCTGTTGCTATTAAAAGAAACGTGAGTGCACTGGATTCCAGTCACTTAAAATAAGATCTAGCTCATGAAAGCCTCCCAAACAAGAAGCTTCTGACTGTGAGGTCCCTCAGAAAAAAATAAAAAAAATAAAAATAAAACCCTGGTGGCCCCGGTCTTGACGCACAGCTCCTGAGCAGCGCTATTCTTTCCATCTTTCCCCAGACAGATGTCCAGACAGACACCGCATATAAATAGGGACCCAACACAGGCCCTTTTCCCACCAGCCTCCGTGCCAGCACCAGCTCTTATCAAAACAATACACCACCATACAATGACTGCACACATTACACAAACACAACACCCTGCCAGCTCTCTGTAAGGACGCACTGAGAGCGACGATAAGGACGCCAGCGATGGCTAATAGGTTAAACATAGGAGGATGTTTTAGACTGAAAAAACTGACCCGACTGGAGATTTTAGCTTTGCTTTTTTTTTTTTTTTTTTTTTTTTTGCAATCGATCTGCGGGCCCTGGATCGCAACACCCTGCACATATTTTCACCAGTGCATGTAAATATGGTACCCTACCCCTCACCCAATCAGCTCCGCTCCTGCGATAATAACTCGCAAAATGACTCAGTCAAACCGGCTGACATTACAGTATTCAATAAGAGGAGGCCTTCCCCCCCCCGCACCCTCTCCATATCTGACTGATTACACCCCGCACCCCGTAAGCGCTCTGCCTTTCATCACTGACAGGTTTTCACCACCACCAACCCCCTCATCCGTCCTCCCATCCATCCATCCATCCATCCATCCATCCATTCTCCGCCGCTCACCTTCCCTCTGCGGTGCTCCGAGGGCTCTCTCCGGGCTGAGGTACGACATGATCCCCGCCAGCGCTACCATCACCCAGCAGTGTGGCCGCATCGTCGCCGCGTCCGGGTCGACAACAGCATCCGAGCGACGCCGCCGAGCCGACCGTCGGTGTCGGTGTCCTCCTCGCTCCCGTTCCCCCCCGCCACGGTCTGTACCGTCTCCGTCTCCTCACCCCCCTCCTCTGTCTCTCTCTCTCTCTCTCTCTCCCTCCCTCCAAATAATAAAGAGCGTCTCCTCGCCTCTCCTTGTTCTGCTCTTCTCCTCTTCCTCCTCCTCTTCCTCCTCTAATCCGCAATTAAACACGGGGATGCTCCATTGTGCATCCTCGCCCCGCCGCTCTGCCTCAGTCTGCTGAAAACAATGTTTTTCTTTTTATATATGTATATATATAAATCCTCCCCCCTCATGTATCTCTCAGTGTGTTGGAGGTTCTGTTTTCTCCTCCGCCTGCCTACGTCACACGCGCACGTCGCGCATTGTCATGGTCCAGCTTCATCATCATCATTATGGCAACTTGAAGAAATAATAAAAGCTGCTGTGCATAAATAGACTGATATTGATCCACTTTTTTTATATTATTTTCAAACATGATCAGTTCTGCATTTAAATGAAGACGCATGAAATCATGACGTTGTTGTTGTAAAGAAAATAGTTGGATTTCTTCGCACTTTTTATGGTGAAATTTCTCAGAGTTCCCGGTTCTTTGTAGATTATTTCCAAAGAAATTCAAAATGCCTTCCTTCCTTCTTAATATGCATTAAAACATACAAATATCAGAGTAAAGAAGATGCATGGATAGAAGAGGGTTCAACTGATACATTTCCCTTACTGTGAACAGTAAGGGAAATGTAAAACAACACGTTTAATTTAGTAAATTCACCGTTATATTAACATTTTTAATTAGTGGGGAGAAAAGAACATTTCAGACCGCTGAATACTTTCAATTCAGAGATTTTAGCCATCGGTACAAAACGTTTTTACACCAGTGGAACAGGAAACAAAGTCTGAGTCTATAAATATGTATCCAAACCTTTAAGTTCCTGGAATCAAATTTCACAAAGTAGAAACACAGTTTGAATATTATCATGTTTTCCTTCCAATTCATTCATTTATTCAACATATATCATTCATAATTACCTGACGAAACGTAAACATCACTCTTGCAAAGTGGCGCAAATCCAACACAGTTTTTAATTTTTAAATTTGTCACAAGATAATGTTTCCCTACAAATATTCATGACAGTAGTGGAGCTGAAATGTTTCGATGTTTCCACGTGAGTCAGCATGCTGCCTGGAACCGAGGCGCACAAATGAGATGCAGTCATCAGTGGGTCTGCAACGCGCTGAAATATCTGCTGAATAAACGGCAGAAACACAAACATGAAAAACACACATCCGGTCCACAAGGAGCAGAGGAGCATCTCCAAACAAAAACAGAGGCATTTTTTATTACGTGCTGAAAGGATGATCATTTTTACTTCAGCCCACAATTTAGAGAATGTTCTCTTTTTGACGTCTTTTAAAAGAAAAAACAAAATAGAGAGGAAATGCCGATCATAACTCCTCAAAGTCCAAGGCAACAGCTGACAATTTATCCATTTAACAAAGAATCACAATTCAGCTAAATGTGCTACAGCACACAAACAGAGGCAAAGCCTCGGTTTATTTTTTTCAGTGATGCGTTCAGGCGGCGTCAGCCAGGCTGACAGGCTGAGCCCCCCTGTGTGGACGGCCATCTGCCCTGCTGATGTGCTCATGAGCAAAACACTGCAGGGGTTGAACCAGGCTGCTGCTGCTGCTGAACGTGACCCCCACTAACAACAGAAATAATATTTCGCTTCCCTCTGAACGCTATTCTCAGTACTTAAATACGCAAAACGTTTCAAGATTTCAGGATTTCATCCCTCCAGCTCTCCCGGTCGCGCCGCTGCCTCTTCCGGGCGAGTTCTGGGAAGAAGGCGTTGTTGTACGGCCGCTCCCTCTCGTTCACTTCTCCGTCCGTTCTCTTTCTTTTCCCGCTCCGCTGGTCGAGCAGCGCCTGGGCTCGTCTCCTTTCTTCTGCCTCCCTCTGCAGGCGCTCGGCTCGAAGCCGCTCTATGGAGCTGAAGAAGCCAGAAAACACATTTCATCATTTAGTCTTCAACTCATGAACAAGTCTGGTCTTCTTGTCCAAACATGGAGTCCACTCGTACCTCTCTCCTGTGATTTTCTTTTCCCCTCTGTCTCTTGTTTCTTTCTTCTTCTTCTTCTGCTCCCTCCTCCCGTAATCACCCATTGCTTTCTTCATGCCCTTCAAAGGATCCAAACTATCCTTCAGTCTGCGATCCTTCTTCTCTCTCTCCTCTTCAGATATCCCCTTCCTCTGTTCTTTCTCTTTCCTCTCCTCTTCTTTTTCTTGGCTGCTTTTCATGTACCACGGGGTGACCTCTGACCCTGGCTGTGGCCCCAAAGACACGAGTAAGCCAATAGCTCGTTCCTGCTTCTCCTTTAAAAATAAAAACAGGGGAAAACAAGAAAAATCAAAAAGACAAAATATTTAGTTTTTTCTCTTTTAATCAAAAATCAATCGTCAAAAATAATTTGTTTCATAATGACTCTAAATAATAACGGTCTGAAAGCAACACTTTCTAGTTTAATAAACTTCAATATTTTCTAAATATTTACTATTTAAAACAGAGCATTGTATTTTATTCTACACAAGTTTCTTTGTGATTGAGCTTAATCAGTATTTTAATTATTGTAGTGAACATAACTTTTATCATCGCTACACATTTTCCATGTAAAAAAACTTTTATTTAAATTTAAAATATTGAATATTGAAGATGTCATCAAATTTATGACAGATATTTCTAAAGCTTTTAGAACATAAGAAGGAAGGAAGGAAACAACCTCTAGAGGACGAGATCAGTATTAAAGTCTGGAAAAACAATATTTTTTTTCTTTATTTTGTTCTCCAGATCTGAAAATAAGTTCAATCAACTTCCCAACTTTTTCATTCTATGTAGAAAAGCATGTCCAGCTGACAAACAGCTTCATAACAACATTATTTCCACATGAATGCTAGTGGACTTTAACATAATTTACCTGCATCATCTTAACAGGAAGTTTCTTTTTAGAGAACAATAAAACAAATTTATTTAAGTAGGTTTAAATTCAGTTAATCTAAAGAATTGAGTTAGAAATAGCCATTATTGTCCAGCAGAGTTGAAATTCAGGTGTGACATCAGCATGAGATTCATAGGCTCACACAAAAAATAATCCAAACATGTTAAAAAATATATAAAAAACAAGATTAACAAATAACAGTCATAAAAATATCCTGCACAAGATAAGTATAAGTATAGATACTTTACAGTTATTACAATCTAAATAACATAATCACTATCCCAACTATAACAACCTAAAAGTTGTGAAATTGTTTCTCTAAACTAAACTTGAACTTATTCCTACATAATCTAAGAGGAAACATGATGGACAAAGCAAAAACATAAATCTTTATTAAAAAAATATTATAAACTACGACAACTTTACTGAAAATTGTATTTGCAAATTTGTCTAAAATCTCAGTTTGATCATGTGTAATCCCTCAGGGATTAAAATCTAAGCAGTTCATAGTAAAGAAGAATAGAAGAAGCAGCTCTGTCACCTTTTCTTCCTTCTTTTCTCTTAGATATTCCTCGTTTCCCTTCTTCTCTGTCGCCTCTTCCAGAGGAAACAGATTGAGATGTTCCAGACTGGCTCCACTCCGTTCGTCGTCATCGGCTCCCTCTGCTCCTGCTGACTGGAGAGCAGCCCGAGATTTCCTTCTCAGGTACTCGGTACGCGCCTGTGGAGACAAAGAGTTATAAGAAAGTCAGATAACAATAATCTAAAAATAGAAAAACACACAGAGATTTTCAAACAATCAAAAAAATACCAACAAGTCCAGCTACTAACTAAAAAAAACATATAAAATGAAGGTTGTTATGTGGCCTAGTCAAAGTCCAGACCTGACTCAGATTAAGATGTTGAGGTATATAACCTTAAACCTCCAATGTGACTGACATAAACAGATTGAAAACCTTTCCACATTGTATTAGACTTATTGCAAACTTTTAATGGCACAACCACCTAATGTTTAAAGGGTATTTTTTCATATACAAGTTTAAATAGTTTTCTTTTTTCCCCTTTAATAAATGAAATCTACATTTGCACTCTGTATCCATCCAGGACCTCTTTATCTGTTAAAAAATAAAAAATAAATAACAACAACAATTTGTGGATCTGAAACATTAAAGAGCGACAATAAGATCGAACATAGGGGCAAACATTTACCCACACCGCAGTACATGACCATCTACATGCTGGGTGTTCTGCTTTTTTTTAACGGGACACGGTTCACGGTTCCGGTACCTCTTGCTCTGCTCGATCCACGCGGCGCTTGGCCTCGCGCTCCTCCTCTGCTGCCTGGGCTTCATCCTTCCGCACCCGCGCGACATTATCCTTGTTACGGACATGCCAGCTCTTCTTCGGGAGGATGTTCATGGTTGCCTTGGAGACCAAGAACTGTTAGCAGCGGGCTAACTGAGATGGCTAGTGGAAAACTGAGGCGAGAAAAAGCACAAAGCTGGTCAACAAAACTGGAGAGGGCGCAGCAGGTGAATAGACAAAGGTATAAATTCTCCGAAATGATACGTCAGATATAATATGAAAGTAGAATGCAATCGTTAAGTCGCCTGTACAATTTTTATTTAAGCTAATATTAGCCAAACTTTACTATATGCCAAATTCGCCTTTCCTAAAAGTGTATCAAAAAAAGAGAGAAACATAGATCTAATATGTAGATCTTCAACATTTTGAAGGTAAAACAGGACAGAAATACTGTTACCGAATTGCTAGGTGAGGAGTTGCACTGGCTTGAGGTTCATAGTGGTCCACAGGAACTAGTCCACTCAAACAGGAAGTAAACAATGACAACACGTTGAATCGATTACAAAACTGTGACACCAGAGGGCGCTAAACCGCTCAAAATCTATTATTACGTAAAGACACGATGGGGTAGATCTAAAGCAAATACATGGGTAAAATATAAACTTAAATACAGTATTACAATGTACAAAACTTATATTTCATAGATCCAAAAATATGAAGATTATTTTTAGAAAAATAAAAGACTATTTCTGAATGTATAAAAATGTACATACATTTTAAGTTTTTTGTTTTTTTTTAGACAAAATACATACTAGGAAATATAAATGTAGTTGCAAAAAAATGGCAGGCAATTTTTGCTTCGTGAATTAAACTTGTAGTTGTTTTTTCAATTAAAAATTTTAGTCATGTTTTTGTATATTGATTTTTTTTTGTCATGTTTGCATTTGTGTGCTTCTCTGCATTTTGTCTGTTTTTCACAGTTTACTTCAACACAACAAAATAAATATGACCTTTTATTTTTAATATGTTTTATTAGCAAGAGGCATTTGAAAACCAAACAAATGGGTGTGATAAAAATAAAATGCATAGATATTTATTAGTTTAATAAATAAATGTAATAGGTAGGAAGATAGATAATTTAATATGGCACTATATGAAAGGATTATCAAATCACATTTGAAAAAATATGATTTTTACTTGGGTACTGCCAAGTAATAGAACAGAAACATTTTTATCTCTAGGAAAAAATACACTATATTAATCTTTGTGCAGAATTGCCTAATACAATCCAAAATACATTAATGACATACAGTATTTATGAAAGTATTTCAGTTGCATTGTCAATTTGTGAATGTTTCAAAAATCTCAGAACACAAAAACATAATTTACAGACAGAGTTAGTCTTGTTTTCCTTCGTTGTCCTGTGGTGACAGAAGCTTCATCTTTTCAATCTGCTTCACCAAGAACTGCTTATCCTGCCCTGCCTGTAAACCAGAGATATCACACTGGTTAAACTGGACACCTGAAACCATTTCAGACTGTTAAGGATGGTATACACAAATTTTAAGAAATTATTTCACAGTTATAATTAAAAAAAAAAAAACACATACCAATTTAAGTTGAGCTCTCAGCATTGCAACAGATTTTCCATAGATAGAGGCTAAAGCGATGAAGTAGCACATAAACACACTGCAGAGGAGGAAACAAAAATATGGACCTTTAAGTATTATGAAATACAAGTGCATCTTAATAAATAAGAATATCGTAAAAATGATTTATGTCAGGAATTCATTTCAAAATGTAGAACTCACATGCTACAGAGATTCATTACAGTCTGATAGATACTGTCATGTCAGCAGTTGTGCAGGCCACAACAGTGCTTCTGTCCTAAATATGTATTTTTATTGGTCTTATATAATATTCTAATTTTCTGAGTAACAAAATTTAGAATTTTGTCATCAACGACAACAGAAATAAATTGCAACACATCACTGTGCAACCCATCTAAAATATTAAATATAAAACAACTCCTAGAGTGATATTCTTATTGAGATGCGTGTATAAGCATAATGCCAGCATTTTAATCAGATACCAAATGAGACTTACCACGATACAGCAAACAGAGGTACGGAAAAGGCTTGTGAGCCGATGAAGAAGAGAAAATCTCTTGTTCCTTTGGGAAGAATGGCTAAGGAATCTGGAACAATCTTCCACATCCTAAGGAAGGAACGGAAAGGCCCGCAAGCAAATGACGGATGGATCCTGTTTGGAGAGGCAGAATCAATAATCCTTAACGATGCAACATTAAAATACTCAAACTGGTCCAATGACAAAACTGTACAGATTGCAACATGAATAAACTTGGAAATGTTCACTTTATTGCCGTTGACAGCAGATCTGTTCTAATTTTAAAGATAAAGCTGCAGAAATCAGCACTCACTCAGCTACACTGTAAATCATGACAACCAAGGCGAGGATCCAGCCGAACAGGAGGACGGCCAGGAAGAAGAAGGCGGAGGTTGTGGACCGGAACGTCCTCAGCGCAGGACGACAGTTGTAGAAAAGTGTGATCTGTGGAGAGAAGCGGCAAGGATTAAAGGCAAAATTAGAAACCGCAGTTTGAGATCCTGACCGAGTTAAAGCTGCTGATTCACCTTCTTGCAGTAGAAGAGGATAACAAACTTGACCGTGTTTATGAGAGGCAACAGAGGGCAAAAGAGAGCTCCGGTCCACACCACAGTCTGACCGTAAACAAGGCCCAGGACGTTGGAGGGAACCACAAACTCCTGCCGGCCCACCCACTGGGTCAAGTTACACGACCAGTGATCCACCACCATCCTAACACAAACAGAAACACCCCACAGCAGCGTCGGGTCGTCAAACTGCTGGACTGACTCACAGATATATTCATGTTTCAGTCACAACTATTTTATTGGAGTCTTTAAATAATGACAGATGATGGTCTACAGACTTACAGCTGGAATTCCTTGGAGATTTGTTTTATAAAAATATACAGGAAAGATTCTGCTGCTTTGATTTTGATTATGTTTTCATATAACAAAGTTAAGATGTAACGACCTTGTGTTTACTACCTAAACATTTTTGGGTCAAGACTTTGTGTTCTTCTGTAATTGTTTTGTCATGTGTTTTATTTATTTTTTTTCATTTTTTAACTTTTGAATGGAAAGGTTAACAATGACAGAAAAATAGATAAATATAAATAAAACTATGCATACCTGCGTGGAAATTCAACCAGCACAAGAAGAGCAATGCTAACGAGGAGGTCAAACAGCGTCAGCTTGTACATCTCCTGTCCCACACTTGTTTCCCAGCACTGTGTGACGAGACAAACAAGAAGAGATGAGAAGGACTCGCACAGAACCTTTTTGTCTCTCTGTTTTAGGTCGGACGAGATTACCAAAATTATTTCTATGAGAAATGAGAAATATTATTTATTGCTTCCTTCAAAGCCAGAAGCCATTATTCCAAAAGGAACATAAAAAGAGAGATTACAGTTTGCAGATATATTTAGGAATAAAAACCTTAGTGCTTGGTAACATGTTTTGTGGCGTGATAAAACTACAATTTAAGTGCTTGGAGCAAAACGAGAGAAACTGCAAGTCTGAGAAAACCATAGTTCTCTACTTCACACATCATGATGTGGGGACGTGAACTGGTGCACCTCACAAAACAGGACACCCAAAATGTTGGACTTAAGTCATACAAATTTACAAGCAATTAAAAAACATACTAAGGAAATGTGTGACTGTTGTGTTTTAAAAAAAACTTTCCACAATGTATCCACAAAGAAACTAATAATCTATAGTTTAGGTAAAGTATGTCTCTGAAACCTGGGGGCTGTGTAGCACAAGTTTAAAATATTACAAAACTCTCTAGTAGCACACAGTTATTTAATTAAATATAACCACAAATGATCAAAAATATGTTTTTCTGAATTCATTTATTTATTTATTTAGTAGTTGCAGCTTATTCTACTTCTCGTTTCTGGGAAGCTTAAAACAACGGCATCAGTTTCTATGGATACCAAATATTTTTCCTTTGCTCATTGAGTCTTTATCTGAAAGCTTCGGTTTGAACTCTGAACTTGAGTTGACAGAAAAACAAATCGAACATATCTGAGAACAAAGCAGCACCAAAGACGGAAAGACAACAGCAGGTCTCTTTTGATTATTGCATGAAAGAGTCTGTTCTGTTTTGGTTGAAGTTGTTTCAACGGTGTGTTTATTGAGTATTTACCTGGTAATTGCTGTGGTTGTAATGACAAGGACACGTGTCTGTACTTCCGTGGCACACGATCTGATTCCAGAGGGTGTAGAGAAGGATGCCCAGACTGACGAGACGCAAGACCACTGCCCTGAAAAAACAAAACAGGTTTTAACACAGATTCATAATTAAATCAAAGTCTGGTATTTTCTGTTTACGAAAAATGGAAGAATTATTTTTTAGAAGTCTGTCTTCCACAGCTAAAACCAAGTTTTGTTTCATTTTCTCTGCTGTTTCTTCAACATCTAGAAGCACAGAAAAAGTCCTAAAACTGTGGCTTACAGCACTCAGTGTCAGAGAAATTAAACAAACAGTTCAAACCTTAACAGTGCCACTACCACAGTAGCACTGGGAGGATATTTTTCTAGCAAAGCAATTTGGTCGCACAGCAGAGGCACCAAGAAGTTCCCTGTGGTGATGACGATGGATGGCAGATACGTATAAAACAATCCCAGAAAACCTTGTACATTGTTGTTTTCCTGTTGGACAGGAAATGGAGACGAATGACAAACCAACACTGATGACCAACACGCACATGGTGCTAGTTTTACACAAACTACCTGGCTGAATGTAGTCGCATAAGCAATGGCAACAAAAGTCGCTATGATGAGCCCGATTGCGACAAAAAACATCAAAACACGCAGAGAGTATAAAGTAACTTTGTTGCACAAAGTGAGGGAAGCTGCATGCTTCTTCAGGCGCTCCTCCTCCAGGTCCACCTGTAGAGAGACAGAAAAGACAGGTCAGATGGAGGAAAGGTGTCCAAAGAGAGGTTTGTGGGCCAATTGAGGCCTTCAGAGTAATTCAGTGCTGCCCGCAACCACAATTCAACGATGATACAGAAACGGATTAATTAATTGACACACATTTTGTTTCTAGCAATATATCAGATGATGCAAAACAAAAAAAATAACACAAAAATAAACATGGAGAAAAATTAACATTTTCAAAAAATGGAAATGTTGTGTATACAAAATACTGACGTTTATATATATATATATATATATATATATATATATATATATATATATATATTTTTTTTTTTTTTTTTTTTTTTTTTTACCCCAAAAAAAATTGGCTTTTTTTTAAATAAAAAGGCCCCCTCTCCCATT